>NC_092334.1:25021500-25327500 GCF_046630445.1 Rutidosis leptorrhynchoides | reverse complement strand
TACTTTACATTTTTTTATTTTCTTCGTACGTCCTGAATGATTCTTCTTGTCGAGCTTCAATGTAATAAAAAATAAATCAATTCCGGTGTGTATGATAACAAATGACTTACTCTATCAATTATCAATCACTTCCACCTTCGAACCCCATTTTCTTCTCTTATTCTTTGTTTCCTATCTGAGAACAACACCATCGTCCATCCATTTAAACCTTCACAAACCACCTCCATCGAGTTAAACATACACTACTACTCGTTCGCATTTGGTCCACACCAAGCTTTCATCATCATTTTCAACCAGCATCTAAAACCCACCAAGAACCATCGAATCATTATCCAACACCCTACCTCCTTTTTCTCCTATTACAATCGCTAACATCAACATTCTTGCACCACCATTTAACAACCATGATCACCTTCTTTACATATATATTTTCTTTTTTCTTGATTGCTATCTTCGTTTGCAGATCCATTGAACCACCATGATAACCACCGCCATCTACTACACTATCTACGTTTCTGTTCCAGTTTCGAATTAACAACCAAGACACCAACTAATCATCACTAAACCACTTCAGTTGCTATTTTTCTGCTTCGAATTCAAACACCTTTCACCATCAATCAACTCCATTTATTTCTGTTATTTGAAGCTGGAAAACCCAAATAAAACTCACCACCATTGTTGGTACTACTGACACGCTGCAGTTTCTAGCTTTTGTGTTCACCCTTGATTGAAAAATAGCAGCTACAGGTGCTACTGTCAGTGTTTCTGTTTCGATTCACTAATTAAAACAACGAAGATGATTGAGGTGGTGATGTCAAATATATAGGAGAGGTATAAAAGACTACGTATTATATTTTCTTTATGCTCCATGATTTATAAATTATGTGATGGATGTCGACATATCCAAGTGGGTGGGGAAAAGGGAATTCACCTTTGCATTACAATATAGATATTTGCTATCTTTTTCTTCTTTCTAGCTCGATGTTAATGAGTGATGATGGACCAATGATAGTGGGTGCCAGCTTGCTACACAATAATATGAAAACATCGAATGGTTTGAAATAAGGTCGGGTTGATTTGGACGGGTGAGGAAGACTGTTTTGCTGAAACTATTGGTGTTCCTGATTATATCAAAACCCACTTCAAGTTTTAAATACCCACTAAATTCTGTCGGCCACAAATTCTGTGAAAACATTCCATACCTTATTATCTGATGAAACGTGAGCATTGCTTCCTGCTGAGGCCGTTTCATTTTTTTTTCTTCTCCTAGCTGGGCCAAGATTTCCTTTCTGTTGGGCGTGTTTATTGGGTTGTTGGGCCAAAAAGTCCAGTTATTTGTTTCTGAGGGACTTGATACCGCGGCAGCCATTACTTGTTCATGTTTCGCTGCACACCTTTGCTTTATGTTTCATCTGTTTCTTTTCTTTTTGTTTCTGGTTGACGTGCCTGAAAGATGATGAATATGTTAAGAAATAATATAAGTTATAATGATGACGAGGTTGTGATGATAATGATAAACAAGATCGATGATAAATGATATGATGGTGACGAATTGATGAATGCTACGGTAAGGACGAAGAAGAATCACGATGACAAAATGATGAGTAGATTGTGATTTTATGTGATGATCATTAGACGATAAATAGGGTTATGATTATGATATGATTATGACTATATCATGATGACAAGATGATGATATGATAAAGGTTAAAGATGATGAATGAAATTAATGAAGAAGGAGAAGAAGTTATTGTATAACTGACGGGTTAAAGCTTAAATAGATATGGGTATTGGAAATAAAACAGAAAATAGGCAATAGAGTAATGGTTAGGCGTGTTAATCTTGAACGGGTGGTCGCGGGTTCGAGTCCTGGAGATGGCGTATATTTTTTTTAAGCCTTTTCATTTGGAGGTAGCTACTATTATTAAGTTTATTATTATTATTGTTATTGTTAGTATTGCTAGATTATTAATTATTATTAACAAAATTATATCATAATTATTAGTATTATCATTAAACGTTATTATTATTATTACTACAAATATTATTATTATTAATACTATATTTATCATTATTATTATTATTAGAAATACCATAATTTTTATTATAACTATTAACATATCAAATGAAGATTTTCTATATAAAAATATATTTATGATATAAAAAATAACTATATTAATACTGTTGTAATAAATGTTAGTATAAAGATAAATATATCTAATTAAGCTATTAATAAAACACATGATATAAAATAACAAATAAATTCACTAATAATATATATATATATATATATATATATATATATATATATATATATATATATATATATATATATATATATATATATATATATATATATATATATTCGATTACCATTACATGTATTAATATACATGATTGAATAATAGGTTCGTGAATCCGAGGCCAACCCTGCATTGTTCAGTTCCGTCGTATTCATATTTTTACTACAAAATATCGTATTGTGAGTTAATTTGATTCCCTTTTACTATTTACATTTTTGGGACTGAGAATACATGCGCTGCTTTTACAACTGTTTTATTAAATGCTTTTGAAATATATCTTGAACTGCGAATACATGAAATGCTTTTATAAATGTTTGACGAGATAGACACGAGCAAAACATTCCTCGAATGAATTATTATATAAACAGAAGTTTTGCGGATTATTATTGAATTATGTGGACATGATAATTGCCACCATTGAATTATGTGGACATGATAATTGCCACCATTGAAGTATGTGGACATGATAATTGCCACCAATTGATATGAATGTTATGTATCGAGAGAATGATTTTTATACAGGTTATGTGTATGTTATTTTTGTGCACGAGATATGTGTACGGTTACTAAGATTTATGAAAGATGATTTCGTACACGAAAAAGGTGTACTGTATTTAAAAGATATCTCATGTACACTACAGGTGGGTATAGGATTCGGGCCCATTTGTACCATGCAGCATTTAAATTTTTGTGGTCTATCAAAATGGTGAATTTTATTATTTTAAGATAAACCTATGAACTCACCAACCTTTTGGTTGACACTTGAAAGCATGTTTATTCTCAGGTATGAAAGAAATCTTCCACTGTGCATTTGCTCATTTTAAGGACATTACTTGGAGTCGATCATCGCTCTGGGATCAAATGTTGATGACTTCGTCCAGATGGATTAGGACGGGGCATTTCAGTGTGTGTAATGAAACAAAAGTAGAAGAAAATAATTAGAGCAAGTGGGTTTTGTACGTTCTTGACTAAAGTAATTTAAATAAGTTAATGGTTGTGCTTGATAAGGAAAGAAAACAGAATGATATATATGCATGTGGGTATGTCTCTGCATATATGTAAATGTATATAATATAAAATATATATAAAATGTGAGATTCAATTGATGGAGAAAGAAACAAACAATCCCAGTACTTCTACTTTTAAAATTTAGTAACCAATATAAGAATATGTAATATAATATAATAATTAAGAATCAAACACCGAATTATTTGAAAAAGGAAACAGTGAATGCATAGTTAAGCCATCGGATTCCTTGGATTCTAATTACCGACAGTTTTCACGGGGTGTGTCCATTGCTAAACAGTTACGGATAATTTAATTCAGAAAAATCTCATATTTTAAAATTAAGTCAATTTATTTATTTCAGTCATTACCTGTTTGAAACCTGATAAAAAAGATTCGACAAATATTTATTTTTTGTTCCAATTTATATGTACGGAGTACAAAAACTTAGTTTGAAAAGGTAAAAAAAATATTTATCAAAACTATAATCTTTTTAATCAAATTTTGGAACAACTTTTATTTTTAAAATACATATATATATATATATATATATATATATATATATATATATATATATATATATATATATATATATATATATTAGACCTATTTTAAAAATAATTAAACGTCAACCAAAAGTTACAGACATTTACCATTTAAACTCAAAATTGATTATATTCAATGTAAACTATGTATATATATAAACAGTTTTAAATAATAAAATTTACTACGCAAAAAAAATATATATTAAATAGTTAAATTAAATATAACAATATATATATATATATATATAAGAAATATGCATATAAAATAATAGTTTTGATTACAATGTATTTTATTGTACATATTTATTTATAACAATAAATGTATATAAAAGTTTATTAATGTTCATGTTATTATATACATTATACATATATTTATATATACACATTTTTATATGTATCCCCATATTTACAAGCAATGGTTCGTGAATCATCGGGGACAGTCGAAGGTCACATGAATATGCAAAAATAGTTCAAAAATTTTGAGATTCAATCAAATAGACTTTGCTTATCGTGTCGAAATCATACAAAGATTAAGTTTAAATTTGGTCAGAAATTCCCGAGTCATCACATGTTACATTACCTACACCTTAAAAGAAATTTCGTTCCGAAATTTAGTTGAAAGTAGCAGTTGTTATTTCCTCACCGAGATCTTGCGTTGCCAATTCTACGGATAAGTGAGGGTACCTCCTTGGGCATTCCAACGAACTTGACCGTCGGGGTTTTACATTGTTTTAAAGTTTGGTTTCACGATTCAACATTTCAACCGGTTCTCCCAGGAAGGGAAGTTTGTCATCGATAGTATGTTCATCAAAAGGAATAACAAGTTCTTGTTTGGCAAGCCACTTCTTTAAGTTTGATACATGGTATGTAGAATGAACGGAGTTTGAAACGGTAAGCAACGGATCCCATACGCTCCCAGATTTTCAAAAGATCAAAATATTGCGGATTTAGCTTTCTACGTTTCCCGAAACGGATTACACCTTTTCAAGGTGCGACTTTTAACATTACGCGGTCACCCACTAGGAATTCGAGAGGTTTACGTCTAACATTGGTATAGTGGCGGTTACAGGCCGTCTTGAGCCTTTCCTGGGTTTGAACTTTCTTAACGGTTATTGGATTTAGCTTAACCGATACCACTTGTAACAACCCAACCCGTTATCCAAGAGAAACACGCTTATTTTTTATTTTATTTTTACATAAATCTGATTTTAGCCAAATGGAGCGCCGCTCCAATATGGGGCGCGCCGCTCCAAAGCCTGCTGTCCAAAATGTAATTTTCACGCGAAAAGATCTCCTGCTTCCTGGCACTTTTAGACGAAACGGTTTTCACAACGCATTAAAGTAAGTAAAACTAACACGTTTTCATAATAAAACAAGTTTTACAACACCGGTCCCACATCGACCCAAATTACGACAAAGTGACCATTTCGACCTATTTTAGTTTAATACAAAACATAGTCCGAGCATGACGATTGGGGATACGCTACCCAGTCCTAATAAAATCCAATAGAACATCTTCTAAAGCAAAGTACGCAAGTCCACTAGTCCCCACACTTACCCGAGCCATCACCTCCACGCAAATCTATAAAAATGTAAACAACGAGAGGGTAAGTAAAATGCTTAGTGAATGAGTTCGGGTCCGATGGTTTGCTTGTCACCTACTTCGGCTCAACGAATAGGAGAATGACATTTGCGACCATATAGAGTTTTGAAAGGTGTGGTATTAAGAATTGAATGATAGCTTTCGTTGTAAGAGGAATCAATTAAAGGAAATAATACAATTTCGTGATATGTTTTTCAAAGGTTTGAATCGTACGTTTGCTCGGTCTGTCGGTTGTGGATGATACGCAGTGCTCATGTTTGAACGGGTCTCCGAGGTTTCTTGTAAGGCACTCTGAAATTTAGAGGTGAAATGAGTATCTCGATCCAAAATTTAAATGGCAATGGCACGCCGTGTCGAGATAGAATTTCTTTAAAATATGTTTGAACAAGTTTGTTAGGACTTGAAAACGTTTGTTAGAACACGTTTCTTGTCGGTTTCTAAAAACATTCGTTAGGAACCCTCGTGGCGAATACTAGTATAACGTGAAGAGTCTCTCTCTCATTCAAAATTTAGATAAAGGTTTTCCTTACACGGAAGTACGAGTGTAATGCGGGAGAAGTTTCCGCCTCGATGTGAGCATATCAAGCGTTTTGTAGTTCATCGATAAAACTGTGCGAAAATGAGATAGTATACACGTGTAACATATGTTTGAAGTTGAAAGAATTGGTCGTTCATTTGGAAGCGTAAATATGATTCGGTAATAATCGAAGGTGTGTCTCTGGTATGGTTGTTATCAATACGCTCGGAGTTTTCGGATATCTAACAAGAAAAATGAAGTCATGTACATGGCACATGGTGGTGATTAGGTTGATCAAGTCCAACGACCATCACGTGTCATTAGAAATTTGGTATGACTTACCGTAATATAACTACGTTGATCGAGTGTCGTTATATTATGCTAACTCATACCTCCATTCCCACATCACTCCATAGAATCAAGTTCGTGTAATTGTGAAGATTTAAAATGAACAAAGTGTAACGACATCTCTAACGTGACTAGTATTTGATCGAAAGAATTAGTGCAACTCTAAATAAGCGTTCCCCGAGGAAAGGTATAAATGATTGTTCACGTTAAATGCGGTTCAAGTCAAACAATAATTTATACCGGTACGAGAAGTGTAACGAATTATGATAACGAATAGTACGCAACTGTAGTGATAAGTATTGATGACGATACTCACCTAGAGTAGTAATGGTAGTAACACGAAGTGGTAGGTAGTGAAGAACACCGGTGTAATATCGGTAGTGGTTATTAATTGCCATAATGGTAGAAACTTTACAGCACTTGTAGATAGTAAGCTGGGATGATAGTGAATAACAACCGAGTTCCCGAACTAGTGTGACTGATGAAGTCGTTGTCATCCATACGTGTATAAATCTTGAAATTACGCATTTACCAGAAAGTGGTAGAGTACAGGATCGTATGATGAAAATTTGGTACCATTAAGGAGTTCACCTAAGAAGGATTCAAGTATAATGCACAAGTAGGCAAGTAAGTGCTATCTATAGCAAATGTATGTTAGAATGCAATGGCTAACTATTCGGTCATAGTCTAGACTCACTAATGCGTCCTAACGACTCTGTTAGACACACTAATGCACATCCTAGTTCCCTACAACCAACGCTCTGATACCATCTGTAACGACCCGACAAAATCTTCATTGACGGCGCCATTAACTTAGGTCCCCTTACGTGGTCATAGTCCCTAAATGAGATGCGTTTGACCAAAATTATGTCGCATTCATTTGAAACGTGTAAGACTTACAAAGTTTAGTTACCAAACGGTTCGACAAAGAGTATAAGTTTACAAAAGTTATAAAGTATAAATGAAATAATTTGCGACATAATATAAGTTGTAAATTTCGAATGCTATCAATAGCGTATGTATGTATGTATGTATGTATGTATGCTTGACCCCAAGTAAGAAATCAAAGTGTATGCATGTATGCTTGACCCCACGCAAGTATAAGTGTACGCGAAAGCATGTATCAAGTAGCTAAGTATGAACCTGAGAAACATATAGAAAACTATAAAAAAAACGTTAGTGAAATCATAGGTGTATTTGTAAAGTATGTTTTTGAACCACAAGATTTAGTATCAAAGCGTATACATCTCAAAAGATGTTGTTTGTATCACGAGCACCCAATTACCAAAGCATACCTGAATCTTACCTCTGCATAATAGTATTAGAACCTATACTATATCCTAAAAATACGTTTCATCCATCCGAATGAGGGTTCGTCAAACCCGTATGGCCACACAACATAAGTTCTCGCTTACGCCCTACAAGTGTAACTAATGATAATTGGACTTAAGGATTTTTGTTTTAACTGGTACGTATCTTTGCTTTCGTATTTGTGTTCAAAGTATAAAAGTATGAAAGTATAAAATGTATAAAATGTATATGTTTTTCAGCCCACGGTTTAAAAGAATAAAAGTAGTTGAAAAGGTGGGACTATGATCTCACCGTAGTTGCATGCCAAATGTAGTGACCCGAACTTTTCCATGTTTATATATATTAATTGAGATTGATATTTACATGACTAAATGTTTCCAACGTGTTAAGCAATCAAACTTGTTAAGACTTGATTAAATGAAATAAGTTTCATATAGACAATTGATCACCCATGTTGACCGGCGATTCACGAACGTTACAAAATTGTAAAAACTACATGTTGTGGTATATATAAACATATATATATATATATATATATATATATATATATATATATATATATATATATATATATATGGTTGACATAAGATTATGATGAGTAAGTACCTCCCTAAGTATATTAACAATGTGTGATATACATAAGAAATGAGATTACTAAGTTAAGAAACTCGAAATGATATATAACGATTATCGTGATGATAACATCTACTAAATACATATGTATCATATTAAGATATTGATACACTATATTTAACATGATAAAATGATATTTAAATATATCATTAAGTGTGTTAACAATGAACTACATATGTAAAAACAAGACTACTAACTCTAGAATTACGAAACGAGACTTATATGTAACGATTATCGTTGTAACGATATTTTAACGTATATATCATATTAAGAGATATTCATACATCATAATATCATGATAATATAATAATTTAACATCTCATTTGATATAATAAACATTGGGTTAACAACATTAATTGAGATCGTTAACTTAAAGGTTTCAAAACAACACTTACATGTAACGACTAACGAAGACTTAACGACTCCATTAGAATGTATATACATGTTGTGTTTTAATATGTATTCATACACTTTTGAAAGACTTCAAGACACTTATCAAAATACTTCTACTTAACAAAAATGCTTACAATTACATCATCGTTCAGTTTCATCAACAATTCTACTCGTATACACCCGTATTCGTACTCGTACAATACACAACTTTTAGATGTATGTACTATTGGTATATACACTCCAATGATCAGCTCTTAGCAGCCCATGTGAGTCACCTAACACATGTGGGAACCATCATTTGGAAACTAGCATGAAATATCTCATAAAATTACAAAAATATGAGTAATAATTCATGACTTATTTATATGAAAACAAAATTACATATCCTTTATATCTAATCCATATACCAATGACCAAAAACACCTACAAACATTTTCATTATTCAATTTTCTTCATCTAATTGATCTCTCTCAAGTTCCATCTTCAAGTTCTAAGTGTTCTTCACAAATTCTACAAGTTCTAGTTTCATAAAATTAAGAATACTTCCAAGTTTACTAGCTCACTTCCAATCTTGTAAGGTGATCATCCAACCTCAAGAAATCCTTGTTGTTTACAGTAAGATATCATTTTAAATCAAGGTAATACTCATATACAAACTTTGATTCAATTTCTACAACTATAACAATCTTATTTCGAGTGAAAATCTTACTTGAACTGTTTTCGTGCCATGATTCTGCTTCAAGAACTTTCAAGCCATCCAAGGATCCTTTGAAGCTAGATCTATTTTTTTCATTTCCAGTAGCTTTATCCAGAAAACTTGAGGGAGTAATGATATTCATAACATCATTCGATTCATACATATAAAGCTATTTTATTCGAAGGTTTAAACTTGTAATCACTAGAACATAGTTTAGTTAATTCTAAACTTGTTCACAAACAAAAGTTAATCCTTCTAATATGACTTTTAAAATCAACTAAACACATGTTCTATATCTATATGATATGCTAACTTAATGATTTAAAATCTGGAAACACGAAGAACACCGTAAAACCGGACATACGCCGTTGTAGTAACACCGCGGGCTGTTTTGGGTTAGTTAATTAAAAACTATGATAAACTTTGATTTAAAAGTTATTCTTCTGGGAAAATAATTTTTCTTATGAACATGAAACCATATCCAAAAATCATGGTTAAACTCAAAGTGAAAGTATGTTTTCCAAAATGGTCATCAAGATGTCGTTTTTTCGACGGAAATGACTACCTCTTTAGTAATTGACATGTAACTTAAATTTCCGACTATAAACTTATACCGTTTCTGTTTAGATTCTTAAATTGGAGTTCAATATAAAACCATATCAATTTGATTCAATCAAAACGAATTTAAAATGAAGAAGTTATGGGTAAAACAAGATTGGATAATTTTTCTTGTTGTAGCTACGTGAAAATTGGTAACAAATCTATATTAATTATATTCTAGCTAACTTATATTGTATTATACATGTATTCTAATATATTATGTAATCTTGGGATACCATAGACACGTATGCAAATGTTTTGACATATCATATCGACCCATGTGTATATATTATTTGGAACAACCATAGACACTCTATATGCAGTAATGTGGGAGTTAGCTATACAGGGTTGAGGTTGATTCTAAAAATATATATACTTTGAGTTGTGGTCTAGCCTGAGACGTGTATACACTGGGTCGTGGATTGATTCAAGATAATATATATCAATTTATTTCTGTACATCTAACTGTGGACAACTAGTTATAGGTTACTAACTGTGACGTCCTCCAGATAGGGCCTGGAAGAATAACGTCACTAATTATATCAAATCACAGTTGTATAAAGGAGAACGACTCTATATGAGACGTTTTATTGAGTTTTGCAGCGGAAGATAAATAGATTACATTGTATTTAGAACATTAAATGTCTTTAATTGATATGATATGTAATGAAGACTCCAAGCATAGCAAGCAATCATCATCAAAGCAGCGGATATACAGCGGAAGCAATACTTAAGTACCTGAGAATAAACATGCTTAAAAAGTCAACACGAGGTTGAGTGAGTTCATAGGTTTGTCATAAATAATGATTTCAGTAATAGTGTTAGACCACAAGATTTAGTTTGTAAAGTAGATCTCGCAAGATCCAAAAGTTGATCTCCCGCAGGATCAAAAATTATGCCAGTGTGTGATATTTAGACTAAACGTTGTTTGCCCCGTGACAAGTTGTTCTGTCCTTGTCGTTTAATTTCATTATCAAGTAATACAAAGAATTAGTCAAATGTATTGGGGACGCTACTCCCGATAGGCCTATCCCCAATAATTAAGAATGCCGCAGCAATTAAAAAGATTACTGTAGGGACTTAGTCGGACATAGCCGGGTATAGCATAGTTTTAACAGTTGGTACTGATATTTAGACTAGACTTTCAAGTTTGCCCCGTAACAAGTTATCGTTTATACTTGTCGGTTGGGAACTTGCTGGTCATAGCCCAACATATCACAGTTTAATAGTTGGTACTTGTATTTAGACTAGACTTTCAAGTTTACCCCGTACAAGTTATCGTTTATACTTGTCGGTTGGGGACTTGCTGGTCATAGCCCAACATATCACAGTTTAATAGTTGATACGTCTAAAACAGTTATAAAAGTTGCGCATGTATTCTCAGCCCAAAAATATATAAAAAGGGAGCAGATGAACTCACATTAAATAGTAGTTGAAGTATTCCACGCAAGAAGGAAAGTAAAGCAAGTAAGTGATCCGGATATCAACCTTGCGGTATAACGTTTGATTAGTTAATGTCTAACTTGACATAAAGTATGTTTATTAATATAGCAACTATATTGACAGTGACGGTTTTCGAGAAAAAGTTCCTATTTCTCAAAAGTTTCTATTTTCGAGAAAAGTTCCTATTTCTCAAAAGTTTCTATTTTTGGAAACCTACTATTTATGAAAAACTTTGACTTATAGTAAGCTTCTAGTTTAAGAATGTTCGGGTTATAATTCTTAACAAAGATGTTGTACAATCTCGTCCAAACTTCTTCGCTAACATACAAGTCACTCGAATGATCTATTGTTACCGAGCGGCCCAGGATCTCTTGACCAGAATCTAAGTCTTGGCATTCAAGATCCACAAGCGTCCCATAATGGTAACAAGGATCACCCTAGGCCATAAGTAGCGGTGATGTTTGTAGTCTTTGTACGCTATCTTTAATTATAACCTTCACGTTAGGTGCGTATATACATATATATTCATTAATTTGATTTTAATTATAACTCCTATATATTAATTCATAAAAATACTTTTATAATTTTTAGTAACATATATTACTAATTATAACATGTTATTTATTTTAATTTTAATTGCATATAATTTATAACATTATTTACATGTTTTGGTAAAAAAATAATAAACTGAAGTAAAAAGTAAAAAGTAAAAAGTAAGAAAAGAATACTTACTAGTAGTAATTCTTCAAAGAGAGAATGAGAGAAATTTTGGTGTGAGTTTGAATGAGAAATGAGGGGTATTTATACTTGAAAAAATTAGGTAAAAAGAATAAAATAATTAAAAGAAAAAGAAATATTTTAATTTTTAATGGGATTTTAAAATTCAAAAGTATTAAATGTTAGGTCATGGGATAATGCACAAAATAAAAGAATAAAAGTAATTTTCCATTATAATTTTTAACTAAAAAGTAATTTATTTATTTATTTATTTATTTTATTAAAAAAATCATTTATTTTAAGGATTTTTTATATTTTTTTTTAAAATAAACAAATTGTACAAGACTTGTAATTTTGGTCCATTGCGTCGGGCGTTGATAGTTGGCTCGGGTACCGGTTCCGGATTTTCGAACGTCCTTGCGTACAATTTAATATCTTGTACTTTACGTTTTGTAACTTGTGCTCTTATCATTTTTAGATGTTTCTTATCAATAAATTGAACCACTTGGATTGTATCTTGTACATTTGAGCTTTTTGATCATTTGCGTCTTCAAATCGTCGTTTTCGCCTTTTGTCTTCGCACTTATTTATTTAAACGAATATTACATAAAAATAGAACAATTGCAACTAAAAGCTTTACATATTGGAAGGATATTGCTACTAAATATATGTTCATTTGGAGCACTATCAAATATCCTCACACTTGAGCGTTGCTTGTCCTCAAGCAATACAGAACTTGAAATAAAAACATACATGAATCACTTTTTTATTCATCACACTTTGTACATCAGTGATTTTGATATGGTGGTATAAACAATGATAGTAACGATAGAACCATGGTTAAAGGTGGGTGTGTCATCCACAGTTGCCTCGGGTTTAGGTCAACGACACTTGCAATCAAATAGCCGATTTACTTTCGGTTTCCAAAGCAAAGTGCACATTTGAAAGGCGGTTTACAGTCCCACATGACTATGAAAATTTAGATCCGTTAGGAAATTAGATCTTTATGAAAACATTTGATCTTTTGAAAATTCAATCTAGCTTTTACCTTAGACAAGTTTTCTGGAATAACCCTTTACCGGTGTTGCAAAATATTTTTGTGGGTTTTGTGGGTTTCAGATTTGAAAATTTTAGCTCAAAACTTATGGTTTTGTGTCACCCACTTGCTAACCTTGTATTAGGAAAGCAACACGTCCAGTTTACTTGTCCCGTATATTACCTTTCGGCAAACTACCGTCCGGTTGTAAAGGAAAGCGTTAAACAAGCAATTGTTAAGGCAATGTCCCCTGACATGCTTTTAATTATGGTCTATAACGTGTCGGATGCTAGTACTATCCTTTGTAGGAGCAATAGTAAAGATCATCCTATAATTTTTCGGTCTAGCACAAGGTCCTGTCTTCGACCATGCTATGCAACCACCGTTCTTACGGTTGACACCCGATTTGGTTCAGGTGACCTAATAAATTCCAGGTGAATTCCTAGAATTTTACGTTTAATGGTAATGAACGCATTGAAAATAGGTTTTCAGAAAACAAATCGGTTTTAATTTTGATCTAAATATTTTCTCGTTCAAGCTCGAGTTAAGATATCATCGAATTCCATGAGTTTGTAATTCTCAATCTTTAAGGTCAATCTCAAGGATTGAGTAATATCAGGCTTAAAAGCTGATTTTTAATCTTTAAGGAGATTATCCTTTCTGGAGATCTGATTCATTAGTCTTATCAAGCTAATTTGCACGGTGCCCTCCCCATTTTACGAGACAGATCCTCTCATGGTTAGGATAAGTATGACCACATGGCGACCCTGTTTGATGCTGAGGTCCGTGGATTTCCTGCTGATTTTAGTGATGACTTTTCTAGATTTTTCGTCAACCTACAGCTGGTCTGGACGACAACTTCTTGACCTAAATCAAGAAGCGCGTGTCTTTTTCGGAAGACTTTACTTCCTTTTAATGATGGAATTGATTCATCGTGTAGATCCATCTTTTCTTTCAAATATATTACAGTAAATCGGGTAAAACTGATTAAAATCGTCCAAAACAAAAGTACCTGCAATAACTTTACAGAAACATGTGATAGATAGTTTTTAATTGAATAACTTGGTACATTCTCCCCACACTTAGTTTCTTTCTTTGCCTTTTTATTCTCCTTTATTCCATTTTAAATGAATTCAATCTTTTTAGGGTGTTTCTCAATTTATGTCCTTTCCGAGGTAACGATAATTTCGGTATTAACACCTAATTTTCACCGTTCATAAATATATATAAACATGATTTTAAATTCATTTAGTTGAAAATTTTTCAAATTTTCATAAAATTTGGCGTATAAACCCGAGAGAATTTATAACCCTTCCCCACACTTGAGAT
The DNA here is from genome assembly GCF_046630445.1 of Rutidosis leptorrhynchoides. Classification (NCBI taxonomy): domain Eukaryota; kingdom Viridiplantae; phylum Streptophyta; class Magnoliopsida; order Asterales; family Asteraceae; genus Rutidosis; species Rutidosis leptorrhynchoides. Next base: position 25,313,020 of record NC_092334.1, on the reverse strand, counting down.
CATGCAATGCCCTCATTTGCATGAAATCAGATTCTAATTATAAATTCATGAGGGTGATTAGTGTAGAAAAGTGATTGAAAATACCCAGTTTGTAATTACAAAGCTCGTCAAATGATAGATGGCGCGCCTCATCGTTCATTCCTTCTTGTTTTATCACACATATTTTTCTTCAAAAACGGTTGCTTTTCTGAACTGTTTGCTAATCTTTGAATATACGTATTTTACCCTAAATTATCATGCATTTTTATTAACGAGTTATGCACTAACCCGAACCCCGAATTTAACATTAAGTGGGGTTAGACTTCCCCACACTTAGCTGACGACATGTGAAGTCGGTAGAATAAGTTCCACGAATTAAAATAGTGAGCCAGTTATTTACATCTCGGGTGGTATAAAGTATATCAATGGGTTTAAAGTTTAGACCCACCCGAATATCACTACTTAATTCTTTTTTAAGTGTAGCTTTTAGTAAATGGATATGTATCTTTTCTGGTTCTTGGTCAAATGGATCGATATACACCGACATACATATTATAGGGTGGACAATTCCTAACATTTCCTTCCTTTTATTCTCGGGATCGAAGTTTTCACCTCTATTACCCAATTGGGTGAAATCCGAGGTGTCATTATCTATTACAGCTCGTAGTTCATCTTTGGTAGATGACTCGTCTATTGAGAATATTGGGTTGGAAAGTTGTGGAATAGTGAATTTCGGGATCGAAGTAGATTCTTCTTCATTAACGGTACTTATCGGTCCCACTATTTTGGTCTCGGGGGTAAAATTTTCAACGTTATTGTTTTTCCAAGAGTACCAATTTGTCACCCTTACTTCTTCTTCATTCATTGATTGGTCGATGATTTTGTCGGTAGAGGCTAATGTGTCGATATGTTGTGAAATTGGTAAGACTGAATAAAAAGTATCATCGGGATAGTTGGTGATTTCGGAGCTCTCGAATTCATCAAAATTCGATGATATGAGATTTTCTTGCACAATACTCCTCAGATCAACAGGTGTGTAATCTGATAGAGTTTCAGCTTGCCGATTTACAAACTCTCTCATTTGTTCATTTTGAGCATCAAGTTCTCCGAGTTTGATTTTCATATAATCTAAAGAATATTCAGGCACATAATTTTCCTCGTCTTCTGGTTGTTGAGTTTGGATATATTCTTGTGAATAATCCTAATTAGAATTGTATTCCTCATAATCGTTCCATTCAGGTTCCATGGGTGCATAATTTTCCATAGGAACGTAATAATAACATTCCCATGTTGAGTGATAATCTCCACAGATTTCACAACCAGTTATTGTTTCGTCATTCGTGATCCAAGATTGACCGAACGAATTTTCATCAACACCTGTTTGAGAGTATTGATTAAATTGATTTCGGATGTCATAAAGAGTTTCCAAGGCCTTGTTTTCAAAATTTTCCATTTTATTGCGATGGCCAAATTTTAGCTACAATGTTGTGCATTCACTAATTATCCTATTAGTTATAAAAAGATAAAAATTATTTAAAGTTATCAAATAAATAGATTTTCTTGCTTTTGCCCACGTTTCGAATAGCCAAAAGATGTAGCAGGGAGCCAGAACCCTTTAAATCGGAAGCTCACAACTCAGCCACTAACAAATCCAACTATTACTACGAAGCAGAAAATTGTCAACGTCCATTAATTTAACCACTTAAATAATTTTTCGTTTTGAATTATTAGAGAAGAAGTAGAGAAAATTTCTAAGTCCTAAAACTAGCGTGGCGAGAAATAAGAAAGAAAAAGAGTGCGTGTCGAAAAACGTCGAAAAATAAAAATAAGAAAGAAAAACGTCGAAACTTAAAAGTCTAAAAATTAAATCTAAAAGTTACGCCTAAAGGTATTAAAGCTTACAGGAATTCTATATCCAAAACGGCAATAACTTAAAAGGCACTAAAATTTAAAACGGCGTCGTAAAATTCTAAAGCGCCTAAATCTTAATCTAAAGAAAAAGCACTTAAGGGATTTTACGGCAAAGCCTAAAAATCTAGAAATAAAAATAAGCTACGGCAAAATACTAAATTTAAAACTACCTACGAACAATAAAAATACAAATATTATGCTAAAAACAAATAAAAATAAACAAAAAAATAAAAATAAACTTAAAGTTGTAAAAAGTACAATTTTTATAAAAGTATTATTTTTATCTTTATTATTTTATATAAGTATTAATTTTTATTTATAATAAAACTAATTAAAATACAAAATACAAATTAATTTAAAAACTAAAACTAAATATTAATAATAATAAATTAAATAGGGTTTATAAATAATAATAATTAATAATCTTCCGTAATTAATGCGAAATAGGGTTTCTGGTCTGGCTGGTCAGGGCGGCTCCGCGAGTCGTGGAGTTTTAAGCCTGCAAACTCCGCGAGTCGTGGAGTTTGAAAAACGTTTTTTTTTTAATTTTATATTGTTTTTCTAAAATGATATATAAATATATTTATACAAAAATAAATTAAAAATATAGCGTTTCGCCGACGTCCCCGGCAGCGGCGCCAAAAACTTGATGTCGTAGCGTGGGGGTACGAAATAGTTTATATTTTAAGCGAAGCGTATAGTAAATGACGATATTTAAATAACAATATAAAATAAATAACAATAATTAAAATGACAATAAATAAAAGTACGAGGAAATATGAAATAAAATATATTATGCTTATTTAAACTTCCGTAACCATGATGGTTGACGTGTTGATTTTAGTTTTATGCCCATGGGTTAATTGTTCTTTGTCCTGGATTATTTAATATGTCCATACGGATTTGTCCATAATAGTCCATCAGTCATAAATATAAAGAGCGAAAGCCTTCGTCAAATTATTCTTATTCCCGAAGTCAAATATTCCAACTAATTGGGGATTCGAATTGTAACAAGGTTTTAATACTTTGTTTAATGAATACACCAGGTTATCGAATGCGTGTAAACTAAGGTTTTACTACTTTGTTAACAATTACACCAATTACCCTTGAATGTAATTCACCCCTGTTTCAACAAGTCTATTAACTATTAATCCAGTTCCGTGTCCGGTAAAATGAATAATTATTGGTATTTATAGATATCCCGCCCACCGTACCCAGTCAAGCGTATGTGGTTATATATAAATACGTCAAATTATAAGTTTGTATATTAAATTAACAAGGTATTGTTTAGTTAATATAAAACCCATTAATAGCTCATAGTCTAATTTCCACAAGTGTCGTTCTTTTATCCAAACCCCAATTATGGTACAAAGCCCAATTACCTAATTTTAGTAATTAGCCCAACATCATGATTACTTCGGTATTAAATAAGCATAATAATAACTTAAGTACGAGACATTAATTTAAAAAGGAGAACATAACTTACATTGAGTATTTATCGCGTAGTGTTACACGGACAGAATTTCAACTTCAAAAACCCGTAAAATAACCATATATATATATATATATATATATATATATATATATATATATATATATATATATATATATATATATATATATATATTTATTTATTTATTTATTTATTACAGAGTATTATTATTATTTATATTATTAAACTCGGCAGAATGCATGGCCTTTTATAGGGATTTCTGATTTTTCAAACTCCGCGAGTCGTGGAGTTTGATTTTCCAGCTCACATCAATTTAGATCCTTGCTTGTCGACATATTTTATATATAAATATAAAATATAAATAATTAATATAATTATTTATATATTATATTATATTCTTGTGCATAGTAGACTTGTAATTTTTGGTCCATTGCGTCGGGCGTTGATAGTTAGCTCGGGTACCGGTTCCGGATTTTCGAACGTCCTTGCGTACAATTTAATATCTTGTACTTTACGTTTTATAACTTGTACTCTTATTATTTTTAGACGTTTATTATCAATAAATTGAACCACTTGGATTGTATCTTGTACATTTGAGCTTTTTGGTCATTTGCGTCTTCAAATCGTCGTTTTCGCCTTTTGTCTTCGCACTTATTTATTTAAACGAATATTACATAAAAATAGAACAATTGCAACTAAAAGCTTTACATATTGGAAGGATATTGCTACTAAATATATGTTCATTTGGAGCACTATCAGTCACTAATTATATCAAATCACAGTTGTATAAACGAGAACGACTCTATATGAGACGTTTTATTGAGTTTTGTAGCGGAAGATAAATAGATTACATTATATTTAGAACATTAAATATCTTTAATTGATATGATATGTAATGAAGACTCCAAGCATAGCAAGCAATCATCATCAAAGCAGCAGATATACAGCGGAAGCAATACTTTAGTACCTGAGAATAAACATGCTTAAAAAGTCAACACGAGGTTGAGTGAGTTCATAGGTTTGTCATAAATAATGATTTCAGTAATAGTGTTAGACTACAAGATTTAGTTTGTAAAGTAGATCTCGCAAGATCCAAAAGTTGATCTCCCGCAGGATCAAAAATTATGCCAGTGCGTGATATTTAGACTAAACGTTGTTTGCCCCGTGACAAGTTGTTCTGTCCTTGTCGTTTAATTTCATTATCAAGTAATACAAAGACTTAGTCAAATGTATCGGGGACGTTACTCCCGATAGGCCTATCCCCAATAATTAAGAATGCCGCAGCAATTAAAAAGATCACTGTAGGGACTTAGTCGGACATAGCCGGGTATAGCATAGTTTTAACAGTTGGTACTGATATTTAGACTAGACTTTCAAGTTTGCCCCGTAACAAGTTATCGTTTATACTTGTCGGTTGGGAACTTGCTGGTCATAGCCCAACATATCACGGTTTAATAGTTGGTACTTGTATTTAGACTAGACTTTCAAGTTTACCCCGTACAAGTTATCGTTTATACTTTTCGGTTGGGGACGTGCTGGTCATAGCCCAACATATCACAGTTTAATAGTTGATACGTGTAAAAAAGTTATAAAAGTTGCGCATGTATTCTCAGCCCAAAAATATATATAAAGGGAGCATGTGAACTCACATTAAACAGTAGTTGAAGTATTCCACGCAAGAAGGAAAGTAAAGCAAGTAAGTGATCCGAATATTAACCTTGAGGTATAACGTTTGATTAGTTAATGTCTAACTTGACATAAAGTATGTTTATTAATATAGCAACTATATTGACAGTGACGGTTTTCGAGAAAAGTTCCTATTTCTCAAAAGTTTCTATTTTTGGAAACCTACTATTTATGAAAAACTTCGACTTATAGTAAGCTTCTAGATTAAGAATGTTCGGGTTATAATTCTTAACAAAGATGTTGTACAATCTCGCCCAAACTTCGTCGCTAACATGCAAGTCACTCGAATGATCTATTGTTACCGAGCGGCCCAGGATCTCTTGACCAGAATCTAAGTCTTGGCATTCGAGATCCACAAGCGTCCCATAATGGTAACAAGGATCACCCTAGGCCATAAGTAGCGGTGATGTTTGTAGTCTTTGTACGTTATCTTTAATTATAACCTTCACGTTAGGTGCGTATATACATCTATATTCATTAATTTGATTTTAATTATAACTCCTATATATTAATTCATAAAAATACTTTTATAATTTTTAGTAACATATATTAATAATTATAACATGTTATTTATTTTAATTTTAATTGTATATAATTTATAACATTATTTACATGTTTTGGTAAAAAAATAATAAACTGAAGTAAAAAGTAAAAAGTAAAAAGTAAGAAAAGAATACTTACTAGTAGTAATTCTTCAAAGAGAGAATGAGAGAAATTTTGGTGTGAGTTTGAATGAGAAATGAGGGGTATTTATACTTGAAAAAATTAGGTAAAAAGAATAAAATAATTAAAAGAAAAAGAAATATTTTAATTTTTAATGGGATTTTAAAATTCAAAAGTATTAAATGTTAGGTCATGGGATAATGCACAAAATAAAATAATAAAAGTAGTTTTCTATTATAATTTTTAACTAAAAAGTAATTTATTTATTTATTTATTTATTTTATTAAAAAAAATCATTTATTTTAAGGATTTTTTATATTTTTTTTAAAATAAACAAATTGATTTACTACTTTTCCAAGAATATTTGTCAATATATTTTTTTTATTCATAATAAGAATACTGATAATAAAGATATTAATTATTGATATCTTATTTAAAAAGGATGTTAATAATAATAATATTAATATATCAAATTAATGCGTAATTATTTACAAATAATTGTTCGTGAATCGTCGGAATTAGTCGAGGTTAAATGAAATCATATAAAGATTTTTGTTTAAATTTTGCCGGAAATTTACGGTTTGTCACACTAACGAGGACAGCTGACTTAATACACTCAAATCTTTAAAATATAATAAAAATGGTTGTAATTATATTTTGATCATACTTTGATATATATGTACATATTTGTATAGGTTCGTGAATCGATCCATGGCCAAGTCTTATTTTCGAGAAAAGAAATATCTGTGAAAGTGAGTTATAGTCCCATTTTTAAAATCTAATATTTTTGGGATGAGAATACATGCAGGTTTGATAAATGATTTACAAAATAGACATAAGTACGTGAAATTACATTCTATGGTTGAATTATCGAAATCGAATATGCCCCTTTTTATTAAGTCTGGTAATCTAAGAATTAGGGAACAGACACCCTAATTGACGCGAATCCTAAAGATAGATCTATTGGGCCTAACAAACCCCATCCAAAGTACCGGATGCTTTAGTACTTCAAAATTTATATCATATCCGAAGGGTGTCCCAGAATGATGGGGATATTCTTATATATGCATCTTGTTAATGTCGGTTACCAGGTGTTCACCATATGAATGATTTTTATCTCTATGTATGGGATGTGTATTGAAATATGAAATCTTGTGGTCTATTGTTACGATTTGATATATATAGGTTAAACCTATAACTCACCAACATTTTTGTCGACGTTTAAAGCATGTTTATTCTCAGGTGAATACTAAGAGCTTCCGCTGTTGCATACTAAAATAAGGACAAGATTTAGAGTCCATGTTTGTATGATATTGTGTAAAAAACTGCATTCAAGAAACATATGTCGATGTAATATATTTCTATTGTAAACCATTATGTAATGGTCGTGTGTAAACAGTATATTTTAGATTATCATTATTTGATAATCTACGTAATGCTTTTGAAACCTTTATTGATAAAATAAAGGTTATGGTTGTTTTAAAAATGAATACAGTCTTTGAAAAACGTCTCATATAGAGGTCAAAACCTCGCAACGAAATCAATTAATATGGAACGTTTATAATCAATATGAACGGGACATTTCATTTGGTATCCGAGCGTTGGTCTTAGAGAACCAGACAATTTGCATTAGTGTGTCTTATCGAGTTTGTTAGGATGCATTAGTGAGTCTGGACTTCGACCGTGTTTTCTTTAAAAATGATTGCTTAACATTTTTGTTGGAAACTATATATTATTAACATGTAAATATTATGTGATATATTAATCTCTTAACATGTTTGATATTGTGTGATAGATGTCTACCTCTAGCACAAATCCCATCGACTCACCTAATAATAACGAAGAGTCGAATATATATTGGCAAGATTCACAAGTTCCCGAAGAACCGGAAGAAGAGGAAACGGAACCGGAAGAAGAGGAACTGGAAGAAGAGGAACCAGAAAAAGAGGAACCGGAAGAAGAAGAGGTTCCGGAGGGGGGAATAGTAGGAACCACAGAAAACCGGTCAAATAAAAGAAAATCCTCAACCAATGGACCAAAGTTAATAATGGTCAATGGTGTTTTCGCTAAGGAAGCAAAATATTGGGAAAATTACCAATTTTCTGATGAATCGGATCCTGATGAGGATTCCGATGATGTTATAGAAATTACCCCGACCCAATTTAAAGAGGCAAAAGAAAATAATAAGGAGAAAGGCATTAAAATAGAGAAATCTGATTCCGACCCCGATGAACTTTATATGTACCGTCAACACCCGTATTTTCTATATCGTGACAATAACCCGGGAACCTCTAAACCACCAGGTTTTTCTAAACCAATGTGGAAAATGACGACTCGTATTAGAGGAACATCATATATCCCTAGAAAATTATAAAAAAGAACCAAGTCTGAAGAAGAAGAAACCAGTGATTCCGATTAGAAGGGTGTGAGCATGTTGTGTAATAAATTTATTGTAGTGTGCTTGTACTTTTATGTTCTATGTAAAAATTGCTTGTATTATTTGATAATTACCTTTTACGAATCTAATCCTCGTCTGTTTTACAGTATAAATACACAATGGACATTAAGGATAGACAACCAAAAATATTAGAAGACCTACCCGAGGACATGATTGATGAGATCTTGTCTAAAGTCGGTCAGAATTCGTCGACACAATTGTTTACGGCGAAATTAGTTTGTAGAACATTTGATGAAAGTTCCAATCATGCCTTAGTTTATAAAAGGCTATCCTTTGAAAGATGGGGTATATCACATTGGAAAGATCGTAAGTTACGCCGTGTTTTCTTTAAATCACTAAATGCGGGAAACTCAAGTGCAATTTTACGCTACGGGTTAAGAACTTATTTTGACTCAACATATCCCAACATAGGACTTCATGAGTTAGAAAGAGCTGCTAACATGCAACATGAAGAAGCATGTTATGCTTACGGGTTAGTGATGTTCGCTTCTCACCAAAGTGAGAAAAAGAACATCGGATTACAACTGCTAAATAAAACATTTCCACAAGTGACGGACTCAGTAGTTGGGGTGAGAAACAAGGTTTTTAGATTGTTACGGGACTGTTGGACATTACGTAACCCTCATCCCTTTGACGACGTTACAACACGCTGTCTTATCAACGGCCATAACGGTTATGTTCCACAAAACCAAGGATGGGAAGTAGTCCTAGTAAAATCAGAATGCATGACTTGTTTCTGGACGTATGAATTACGTGTCTTTATTGCCTTTGCTGAACGACTTGTGTACTAGCTAGAATTATCTTCACAACTATCTTGTATCAAATTTATTGTGTGCTATACTTCATGCTATATGTAAAATAAGCGGTATTGTAAGTTTGTAAAATATTGTGTAAAAGTTTGAACGCGAAAAATTATTATAATCAGTTTTTCATATAGAATTGTAGTAGTTGAATTGTATATTAGCTACTAAGTATGAACTTAACGGGTAGGTACTACCCGAATTTAAACTTATAAAACGCTAATATGAAGAAAAAGCTTTTATAAATGAGTTCATATTATGCTACGAGATACTATTGACTACTCTTAATATTCTATATGATTAACTTGTTTCATTTGACTATTTTGAAGAAAATGGCACAAACTACTCGACACACCTTGAATATGAACGAAGAGGAATTTCGTGCCTTTCTTGCTTCAAACATAGCCGCAGTACAGGCTGCGCTACATACCAACAATAACCTTGGATCTAGCAATACAGGAAATCGTGTAGGATGCACCTACAAAGAATTCACTGCCTGCAAACCTTTGGAATTTGATGGAACCGAAGGACCGATCGGATTGAAACGGTGGACCGAGAAGGTCAAATCGGTGTTTGACATAAGTAAGTGTACTGTAGAGGACAAAGTGAAGTATGCTACGCATACCTTCATAGGTACTGCGTTAACATGGTGGAATACCTATCTAGAGCAAGTGGGACAAGATGATGCTTACGCACTACCGTGGTCAGCATTCAAGCACTTGATGAACGAGAAGTATCGTCCCAGAACCGAGGTCAATAAGCTCAAGACAGAACTTAGAGGGTTACGAACCCAAGAATTTGATATTACCACGTATGAAAGGCGATTCACAAAATTGTGCCTATTGTGTCCGAGAGTGTTCGAAGATGAGGAAGAGAAGATCGACGCGTTTGTGAAAGGATTACCAGAAAGAATCCAAGAAGATATAAGTTCACATGAGCCCCCCTCCATACAACAGGCATGTAGAATGGCTCACAAACTAGTGAACCAGATTGAGGGAAGAATTAAAGAACAGACGGCTGAAGAGGCCAATGTGAAGCAAGTCAAAAGAAAGTGGGGGGAAAACGGTGATAAGAATCACCAATACAACAACAACAGCAATTACAACAATAATCGCAACAACTATCCCAACAATCGCAACATCAATCGTAACTACAACAAACGGCCCAACAACAACAACAACAACAGCAACTACAACAATCATCCCAACAATAATAACAACTGCAACAACAACAACAACAACAACAACAACAATCAGAAGCAGCTATGCCAAAGGTGTGAAAAGTATCACTCGGGATTCTGCACCAAATTTTGCAACAAGTGTAAAAGAAATGGTCCTAGCGCGGCGAAGTGTGAGGTCTACGGACCAGGGGTTAACAGAACGAAAGGAACAAATGGTGTCGGAACGAGTAATGGCAGAGCAAGTAGTGTCGGAGCAAGTTATGCCAATGTAGTTTGTTATAAATGTGGAAAACCGAGCCACATTATTAGAAATTGCCTGAACCAGGAGAACACGAATGGACAAGGCCGCGGAAGAGTTTTCAATATTAATGCGGCAGAGGCACAGGAAGACCCGGAGCTTGTTACGGGTACGTTTCTTATTGACAATAAATCTGCTTACGTTTTATTTGATTCGAGTGCGGATAGAAGCTATATGAGTAGAGATTTTTGTGCTAAATTAAGTTGTCCATTGACGCCGTTGGATAGTAAATTTTTACTCGAATTAGCAAACGGTAAATTAATTTCAGCAGATTATATATGCCGGAATCGAGAAATTAAACTGGGTAGCGAAATATTTAAGATTCATTTGATACCTGTAGAGTTAGGGAGTTTTGATTTAATAGTTGGCATGGACTGGCTGAAGAAGATGAAAGTAGAGATCGTATGTTACAAAAATGCAATTCGCATTGTACGAGAAGAAGGAGAACCCTTAATGGTGTACGGAGAAAAGGGTAACACGAAGCTACATCTTATTAGTAATTTGAAGGCACAAAAACTAATAAGAAAAGGTTGTTATGCTATTCTAGCACACGTCGAGAAAGTACAAACTGAAGAAAAGAGCATCAATGATGTTTCCGTCGCAAAAGAATTTCCCGATGTATTTCCGAAAGAATTACCGGGACTACCTCCACATCGATCTATTGAATTTCAAATAGATCTTGTACCAGGAGCTGCACCAATAGCTCGTGCTCCTTACAAACTTGCACCCAGCAAGATGAAAGAACTGTAAAGCCAACTGCAAGAATTATTAGAACGTGGTTTCATTTGACCAAGCACATCACCATGAGGAGCTCCTGTTTTGTTTGTCAAGAAGAAGGATGGTACATTTAGGTTGTGTATTGACTATAGAGAGTTGAACAAACTTACCATCAAAAACCGTTATCCACTGCCGAGAATTGACGACTTATTTGATCAACTACAAGGCTCATCAGTTTATTCGAAAATCGATTTACGTTCTGGATATCATCAAATGCGAGTAAAGGAGGATGATATTCCAAAAACTGCTTTTAGGACGCGTTATGGTCATTACGAGTTTATGGTTATGCCGTTTGGATTGACTAATGCACCAGCTGTGTTCATGGACCTTATGAACCGAGTGTTGGGCCATATCTTGACAAGTTTGTCATTGTTTTCATCGATGACATACTTATTTACTCAAAGAATGATCAAGGGCATGAAGAACATTTGAGAAAAGTGCAAGAAGTATTGAGGAAAGAAAAACTGTACGCTAAGTTTTCAAAGTGTGCATTTTGGTTGGAAGAAGTTCAATTCCTCGGTCACATAGTGAACAAAGAAGGTATCCAGGTGGACCCGGCAAAGATCGAAAACATTGAAAAGTGGGAAACTCCAAAAACTCCGAAGCATATACGTCAATTTTTAGGATAGGCTGGTTACTACAGAAGATTCATCCAAGATTTCTCTAAAATAGCAAAACCCTTGACTGCATTAACGCATAAAGGGAAGAAATTTGAATGGAAGGATGAACAAGAGAAGGCGTTTCAGTTATTGAAGAAAAAGCTAACTATAGTGACCCGAACTTTTTCATGTTTATATATATATTAAATGAAATTGTTATTTACATGATTAAGTGTTTCCAACATGTTAAGCAATTAAACTTGTTAAGACTTGATTAATTAAAACAGGTTTCATATAGACATTTGACCTCCCAAGTTGACCGGTGATTCACGAACGTTAAAACTTGTAAAAACTATATGATGACATATATATGATTATATATATAGTTAACATGATATTATGATAAGCAAGTATCTCATTAGGTATTTTAACAATGAGTTATATACATAAAATTGAGTTTATTGAATTAAGAAACTCGAAACGATATATATAACGATTATCGTTATAACAACTTCTTACTAAATACATATGAATCATATTAATATATTGATACACTATGTTTAATCATGATAAATGATAAGTAAACATGTCATTAAGTGTATTAACAATGAACTACATATGTAAAAACAAGACTACTAACTTAATGATTTCGAAATGAGACATATATGTAACGATTATCGTTGTATCGACATTTAAATGTATATATATCATATTAAGATATATTAATATATCATAATATCATGATAATATAATAATTTAACATCTCATTAGATATAATAAACATTGGGTTAACAACATTTAACAAGATCGTTAACTTAAAGGTTTCAAATCAACATTTACATGTAACGACTAACGATGACTTAACGACTCAGTTAAAATGTATATACATGTAGTGTTTTAATATGTATTCATACACTTTTGAAAGACTTCAAGACACTTATCAAAATACTTCTACTTAACAAAAATGCTTACAATTACATCCTCGTTCAGTTTCATCAACAATTCTACTCGTATGCACCCGTATTAGTACTCGTACAATACACAGCTTTTAGATCTATGTACTATTGGTATATAGACTCCAATGATCAGCTCTTAGCAGTCCATGTGAGTCACCTAATACATGTGGGAACCATCATTTGGCAACTAGCATGAAATATCTCATAAAATTATAAAAATATGAGTAATCATTCATGACTTATTTACATGAAAACAAAATTACATATCCTTTATATCTAATCCATATACCAACGACCAAAAACACCTACAAACACTTTCATTCTTCAATTTTCTTCATCTAATTGATCTCTCTCAAGTTCCATCTTCAAGTTCTAAGTGTTCTTCATAAATTCTATAAGTTCTAGTTTCATAAAATCAAGAATACTTTCAAGTTTGCTAGCTTACTTCCAATCTTGTAAATTGATCATCCAACCTTAAGAAATCTTTCTTATTTACAATAAGATATCTTTCTAATACAAGGTAATACTCATATTCAAACTTTGATTCAATTTCTATAACTATAACAATCTTATTTCGAGTGGAAATCTTACTTGAACTTGTTTTCGTGTCATGATTCTGCTTCAAGAACTTTCAAGACATCCAAGGATCCTTTGAAGCTAGATCCATTTTTCTCATTTCTAGTAGCTTTATCCAGAAAACTTGAGGTAGTAATGATGTTCATAACATCATTCGATTCATAAATATAAAGCTATCATATTCGAAGGTTTAAACTTGTAATCACTAGAACATAGTTTAGTTAAATCTAAACTTGTTCGCAAACAAAAGTTAATCCTTCTAACTTGACTTTTAAAATCAACTAAACAGATGTTCTATATCTATATGATATGCTAACTTAATGATTTAAAACCCGGAAGCACGAAGAACAACTTAAAACCGGATATACGCCATCGTAGTAAAACCGGGGGCTGTTTTGGGTTAGAAAAATAAAAACTATCTTAATCTTTGAATTGAAAGTTTCTTTTCTGGAAAAATGATATTTAATATGAACATGTTAATATATCCAAAAATCATGGTTAAACTCAAAGTGGAAGTATGTTTTTCAAAATGGTCATTAAGACGTCGTTCTTTTGACTGAAATGACTACCTCTTACAAAAATGACTTGTAACTTATATTTCCGACTATAAACCTATACTTTTTCTGTTTAGATTCATAAAATAGAGTTCAATATGAAACCATAGTAATTTTATTCACTCAAAACGGATTTAAAACGAAGAAGTTATGGGTAAAACAAGATTGGATAATTTTTCTTGTTGTAGCTACGTGAAAATTGGTAACAAATCTATATTAATCATATCCTAGCTAACTTATATTGTATTATACATGTATTCTAATATATTATGTAATCTTGGGATACCATAGACACGTATGCAAATGTTTTGACATATCATATCGACCCATGTGTATATATTATTTGGAACAACCATAGACACTCTATATGTAGCAATGTGGGAGTTAGCTATACAGGGTTGAGGTTGATTCCAAAAATATATATACTTTGAGTTGTTATCTAGCCTGAGACGTGTATACACTGGGTCGTAGATTGATTCAAGATAATATATATCAATTTTTTTCTGTACATCTAACTTTGGACAACTAGTTGTAGGTTACTAACGAGGACAGCTGACTTAATAAACTTAAAACATCAAAATGTATTAAAAGTGTTGTAAATATATTTTGAACATACTTTGATATATATGTACATATTTGTTATAGGTTCGTGAATCGACCAGTTGCCAAGTCTTACTTCCCGACGAAGTAAAAATCTGTGAAAGTGAGTTATAGTCCCACTTTTAAAATCTAATATTTTTGAGATGAGAATACATGCAGGTTTTATAAATGATTTACAAAATAGACACAAGTACGTGAAACTACATTCTATGGCTGAATTATCGAAATCGAATATGCCCCTTTATATTAAGTCTGGTAATCTAAGAATTAGAGAACAGACACCCTAATTGACGCGAATCCTAAAGATAGATCTATTGGGCCTAACAAACCACATCCAAAGTACCGGATGCTTTAGTACTTTGAAATTTATATCATATCCGAAGGGTGTCCCGGAATGATGGGGATATTCTTATATATGCATCTTGTTAATGTCGGTTACCAGGTGTTCACCATATGAATGATTTTTATCTCTATGTATGGGATGTGTATTGAAATATGAAATCTTGTGGTCTATTGTTACGATTTGATATATATAGGTTAAACCTATAACTCACTAACATTTTTGTTGACGTTTAAAGCATGTTTATTCTCAGGTGAATACTAAGAGCTTCCGCTATTGCATACTAAAATAAGGACAAGATTCGGAGTCCATGTTTGTATGATATTGTGTAAAAACTGCATTCAAGAAACATATGTCGATGTAATATATTTCTATTGTAAAACATTATGTAATGGTCGTGTGTAAATAGTATATTTTAGATTATCATTATTTGATAATCTATGTAATGTTTTTAAAACCTTTATTGATAAAATAAAGGTTATGGTTGTTTTAAAAATGAATGCAGTCTTTGAAAAACATCTCATATAGAGGTCAAAACCTCGCAATGAAATCAATTAATATGGAACGTTTATTGAAATGTCCCGTTCTTATTGATTAAAAACGTTCCATATTAATTGATTTCGTTGCGAGGTTTTGACCTCTATATGAGACGTTTTTCAAAGACTGCATTCATTTTTAAACAAACCATAACCTTTATTTCATCAATAAAGGTTTAAAAAGCTTTACGTAGATTATCAAATAATGATAATCTAAAATATCCTGTTTACACACGACCATTACATAATGGTTTACAATACAAATATGTTACAACAAAATAAGTTTCTTGAATGCAGTTTTTACACAATATCATACAAGCATGGACTCCAAATCTTGTCCTTATTTAAGTATGCGACAGCGGAAGCTCTTAATAATCACCTGAGAATAAACATGCTTAAAACGTCAACAAAAATGTTGGTGAGTTATAGGTTTAACCTATATATATCAAATCGTAACAATAGACCACAAGATTTAATATTTCAATACACATCCCATACATAGAGATAAAAATCATTCATATGGTGAACACCTGGTAACCGACAATAACAAGATGCATATATAAGAATATCCCCATCATTCCGGGACACCCTTCGGATATGATATAAATTTCGAAGTACTAAAGCATCCGGTACTTTGGATGGGGTTTGTTAGGCCCAATAGATCTATCTTTAGGATTCGCGTCAATTAGGGTGTCTGTTCCCTAATTCTTAGATTACCAGACTTAATAAAAAGGGGCATATTCGATTTCGATAATTCAACCATAGAATGTAGTTTCACGTACTTGTGTCTATTTTGTAAATCATTTATAAAACCTGCATGTATTCTCATCCCAAAAATATTAGATTTTAAAAGTGGGACTATAACTCACTTTCACAGATTTTTACTTCGTCGGGAAGTAAGACTTGGCCACTGGTTGATTCACGAACCTATAACAATATATACATATATATCAAAGTATGTTCAAAATATATTTACAACACTTTTAATATATTTTGATGTTTTAAGTTTATTAAGTCAGCTGTCCTCGTTAGTAACCTACAACTAGTTGTCCACAGTTAGATGTACAGAAATAAATCGATAAATATTATCTTGAATCAATCCACGACCCAGTGTATACGTATCTCAGTATTGATCACAACTCAAACTATATATATTTTGGAATCAACCTCAACCCTGTATAGCTAACTCCAACATTCACATATAGAGTGTCTATGGTTGTTCCGAAATATATATAGATGTGTCGAAATGATAGGTCGAAACATTGTATACGTGTCTATGGTATCTCAAGATTACATAATATATAATACAAGTTGATTAAGTTATGGTTGGAATAGATTTGTTACCAATTTTCACGTAGCTAAAATGAGAAAAATTATCCAATCTTGTTTTACCCATAACTTCTTCATTTTAAATCCGTTTTGAGTGAATCAAATTGCTATGGTTTCATATTGAACTCTATTTTATGAATCTAAACAAAAAAAGTATAGGTTTCTAGTCGGAAAAATAAGTTACAAGTCGTTTTTGTAAAGGTAGTCATTTCAGTCGAAAGAACGACGTCTAGATGACCATTTTAGAAAACATACTTCCACTTTGAGTTTAACCATAATTTTTGGATATAGTTTCATGTTCATAATAAAAATCATTTTCTCAGAATAACAACTTTTAAATCAAAGTTTATCATAGTTTTTAATTAACTAACCCAAAACAGCCCGCGGTGTTACTACGACGGCGTAAATCCGGTTTTACGGTGTTTTTCGTGTTTCCAGGTTTTAAATCATTAAGTTAGCATATCATATAGATATAGAACATGTGTTTAGTTGATTTTAAAAGTCAAGTTAGAAGGATTAACTTTTGTTTGCGAACAAGTTTAGAATTAACTAAACTATGTTCTAGTGATTACAAGTTTAACCTTCGAATAAGATAGCTTTATATGTATGAATCGAATGATGTTATGAACATCATTACTACCTTAAGTTCCTTGGATGAACCTACTAGAAAAGAGAAAAATGGATCTAGCTTCAATGGATCCTTGGATGGCTCAAAGTTCTTGAAGCAAAATCATGACACGAAAACAAGTTCAAGTAAGATCATCACTTGAAATAAGATTGTTATAGTTATAGAAATTGAACCAAAGTTTGAATATGATTATTACCTTGTATTAGAATGATAAACTACTGTAAGAAACAAAGATTTCTTGAGGTTGGATGATCACCTTACAAGATTGGAAGTGAGCTAGCAAACTTGAAAGTATTCTTGATTTTATGAAACTAGAACTTTTGGAATTTATGAAGAACACTTAGAACTTGAAGATAGAACTTGAGAGAGTTCAATTAGATGAAGAAAATTGAAGAATGAAAGTGTTTGTAGGTGTTTTTGGTCGTTGGTGTATGGATTAGATATAAAGGATATGTAATTTTGTTTTCATGTAAATAAGTCATGAATGATTACTCATATTTTTGTAATCTTATGAGATATTTCATGCTAGTTGCCAAATGATGGTTCCCACATGTGTTAGGTGACTCACATGGGCTGCTAAGAGCTGATCATTGGAGTGTATATACCAATAGTACATACATCTAAAAGCTGTGTATTGTACGAGTACGAATACGGGTGCATACGAGTAGAATTGTTGATGAAACTGAACGAGAATGTAATTGTAAGCATTTTTGTTAAGTAGAAGTATTTTGATAAGTGTATTGAAGTCTTTCAAAAGTGTATAAATACATATTAAAACACTACATGTATATACATTTTAACTGAGTCGTTAAGTCATCGTTAGTCGTTACATGTAAGTGTTGTTTTGAAACCTTTAGGTTAACGATCTTGTTAAATGTTGTTAACCCAATGTTTATAATATCAAAAGAGATTTTAAATTATTATATTATCATGATATTATGATGTACGAATATCTCTTAATATGATATATATATATACATTAAATGTCGTTACAACGATAAACGTTACATATATGTCTCGTTTCAAAATCATTAAGTTAGTAGTCTTGTTTTTACATATGTAGTTCATTGTTAATATAATTAATGATATGTTTACTTATCATAATATCATGTTAACTATATATATAACCATATATATGTCATCATATAGTTTTTTTACAAGTTTTAACGTTCGTGAATCACCGGTCAACTTGGGTGGTCAATTGTCTATATGAAACCTATTTCAATTAATCAAGTCTTAACAAGTTTGATTGCTTAACATGTTGGAAACATTTAATCATGTAAACATCAATCTCAATTAATATATATAAACATGGAAAAGTTCGGGTCACTACAGTACCTACCCGTTAAATAAATTTCGTCCCGAAATTTTAAGCTGTTGAAGGTGTTGACGAATCTTCTGGAAATAGATGCGGGTATTTCTTCTTCATCTGATCTTCACGCTCCCAGGTGAACTCGGGTCCTCTACGAGCATTCCATCGAACCTTAACAATTGGTATCTTGTTTTGCTTAAGTCTTTTAACCTCACGATCCATTATTTCGACGGGTTCTTCGATGAATTGGAGTTTTTCGTTGATTTGGATTTCATCTAACGGAATAGTGAGATCTTCTTTAGCAAAACATTTCTTCAAATTCGAGACGTGGAAAGTGTTATGTACAGCCGCGAGTTGTTGAGGTAACTCAAGTCGGTAAGCTACTGGTCCGACACGATCAATAATCTTGAATGGTCCAATATACCTTGGATTTAATTTCCCTCGTTTACCAAATCGAACAACGCCTTTCCAAGGTGAAACTTTAAGCATGACCATCTCTCTAATTTCAAATTCTATATCTTTTCTTTTAATGTCAGCGTAGCTCTTTTGTCGACTTTGGGCGGTTTTCAACCGTTGTTGAATTTGGATGATCTTCTCGGTAGTTTCTTGTATAATCTCCGGACCCGTAATCTGTCTATCCCCCACCTCACTCCAACAAATCGGAGACCTGCACTTTCTACCATAAAGTGCTTCAAACGGCGCCATCTCAATGCTTGAATGGTAGCTGTTGTTGTAGGAAAATTCTGCTAACGGTAGATGTCGATCCCAACTGTTTCCGAAATCAATAACACATGCTCGTAGCATGTCTTCAAGCGTTTGTATCGTCCTTTCGCTCTGCCCATCAGTTTGTGGATGATAGGCAGTACTCATGTCTAGACGAGTTCCTAATGCTTGCTGTAATGTCTGCCAGAATCTTGAAATAAATCTGCCATCCCTATCAGAGATAATAGAGATTGGTATTCCATGTCTGGAGACGACTTCCTTCAAATACAGTCGTGCTAACTTCTCCATCTTGTCATCTTCTCTTATTGGTAGGAAGTGTGCTGATTTGGTGAGACGATCAACTATTACCCAAATAGTATCAAAACCACTTGCAGTCCTTGGCAATTTAGTGATGAAATCCATGGTAATGTTTTCCCATTTCCATTCCGGGATTTCGGGTTGTTGAAGTAGACCTGATGGTTTCTGATGCTCAGCTTTGACCTTAGAACACGTCAAACATTCTCCTACGTATTTAGCAACATCGGCTTTCATACCCGGCCACCAAAAATGTTTCTTGAGATCCTTGTACATCTTCCCCGTTCCAGGATGTATTGAGTATCTGGTTTTATGAGCTTCTCTAAGTACCATTTCTCTCATATCTCCAAATTTTGGTACCCAAATCCTTTCAGCCCTATACCGGGTTCCGTCTTCCCGAATATTAAGATGCTTCTCCGATCCTTTGGGTATTTCATCCTTTAAATTTCCCTCTTTTAAAACTCCTTGTTGCGCCTCCTTTATTTGAGTAGTAATGTTATTATGAATCATTATATTCATAGATTTTACTCGAATGGGTTCTCTATCCTTCCTGCTCAAGGCATCGGCTACCACATTTGCCTTCCCCGGGTGGTAACGAATCTCAAAATCGTAATCATTCAATAATTCAATCCACCTACGCTGCCTCATATTCAGTTGTTTCTGATTAAATATGTGTTGAAGACTTTTGTGGTCGGTATATATAATACTTTTGACCCCATATAAGTAGTGCCTCCAAGTCTTTAATGCAAAAACAACCGCGCCTAATTCCAAATCATGCGTCGTATAATTTTGTTCGTGAATCTTCAATTGTCTAGACGCATAAGCAATCACCTTCGTTCGTTGCATTAATACACAACCGAGACCTTGCTTTGATGCGTCACAATAAATCACAAAATCATCATTCCCTTCAGGCAATGACAATATAGGTGCCGTAGTTAGCTTTTTCTTCAATAACTGAAACGCTTTCTCTTGTTCATCATTCCATTCAAATTTCTTCCCTTTATGCGTTAATGCAGTCAAGGGTTTTGCTATTCTGGAAAAGTCTTGGATGAACCTTCTGTAGTAACCAGCTAGTCCTAAAAACTGGCGTATGTGTTTCGGAGTTTTCGGGGTTTCCCACTTTTCAACAGTTTCTATCTTTGCCGGATCCACCTTAATACCTTCTTTGTTCACTATGTGACCGAGGAATTGAACTTCTTCCAACCAAAATGCACACTTTGAAAACTTAGCGTACAATTCTTCCTTTCTCAATACTTCTAACACCTTTCTCAAATGTTCACCGTGTTCTTGGTCATTCTTTGAGTAAATAAGTATGTCATCAATGAAAACAATGACAAACTTGTCAAGGTATGGTCCACACACTCGGTTCATAAGGTCCATGAACACAGCTGGTGCATTAGTTAAACCAAACGGCATGACCATAAACTCGTAATGACCGTAACGTGTTCTGAAAGCAGTCTTTGGAATATCATCTTCTTTCACCCGCATTTGATGATACCCGGAACGTAAGTCAATCTTTGAATAAACAGACGAGCCTTGTAGTTGATCAAATAAGTCGTCGATTCTCGGTAGTGGGTAGCGGTTCTTGATGGTAAGTTTGTTCAACTCTCGGTAGTCGATACACAACCTGAATGTACCATCTTTCTTCTTGACAAACAAAACAGGAGCTCCCCACGGTGATGTGCTTGGTCGAATGAAACCACGCTCTAAAAGTTCTTGTAATTGGCTTTGCAGTTCTTTCATCTCGCTGGGTGCGAGTCTGTAAGGAGCACGAGCTATTGGTGCAGCTCCTGGTACAAGATCTATTTGAAATTCAACGGATCGATGTGGGGGTAATCCCGGTAATTCTTTCGGAAATACATCGGGAAATTCTTTTGCAATGGGAACATCATTGATGCTCTTTTCTTCAGTTTGTACTTTCTCGACGTGTGCTAGAACAGCATAGCAACCTTTTCTTATTAGTTTTTGTGCCTTCAAATTACTAATAAGATGTAGCTTCGTGTTGCCCTTTTCTCCGTACACCATTAAGGGTTTTCCTTTTTCTCGTATAATGCGAATTGCATTTTTGTAACAAACGATCTCCGCTTTCACTTCTTTCAACCAGTCCATACCGATTATCACATCAAAACTCCCTAACTCTACTGGTATCAAATCAATCTTAAATGTTTCGCTAACCAGTTTAATTTCTCGATTCCGACATATATTATCTGCTGAAATTAATTTACCATTTGCTAATTCGAGTAAAAATTTACTATCCAAAGGCGTCAATGGACAACTTAATTTAGCACAAAAATCTCTACTCATATAGCTTCTATCCGCACCCGAATCAAATAAAACGTAAGCAGATTTATTGTCAATAAGAAACGTACCCGTAACAAGCTCCGGGTCTTCCTGTGCCTCTACCGCATTAATATTGAAAACTCTTCCACGGCCTTGTCCATTCGTGTTCTCCTGGTTCGGGCAATTTCTAATAATGTGGCCTGGTTTTCCACATTTATAACAAACTACATTGGCATAACTTGCTCCGACACTACTTGCTCCGCCATTACTCGTTCCGACACCATTTGTTCCTTTCGTTCTATTAACCCCTGGTCCGTAGACCTCACACTTCGCCGCGCTATGACCATTTCTTTTACACTTGTTGCAAAATTTGGTGCAGAACCCCGAGTGATTCTTTTCACACCTTTGGCATAGTTGCTTCTGATTGTTGTTGTTGTTGCGGTTATTATTATTGTTGGGATGATTGTTGTAGTTGCTGTTGTTGTTGTTGTTGTTGTTGTTGTTGTTGTTGGGCCGTTTGTTGTAGTTGCGATTGATGTTGCGATTGTTGGGATAATTGTTGCGATTATTGTTGTAATTGCTGTTGTTGTTGTATTGGTGATTTTTATCACCGTTTTCCTCCCACTTTCTTTTGACTTGCTTCACATTGGCCTCTTCAGCAGTCTGTTCTTTAATTCTTTCTTCAATCTGGTTCACTAGTTTGTGAGCCATTCTACATGCCTGTTGTATGGAGGCGGGCTCGTGTGAACTTATATCTTCTTGGATTCTTTCCGGTAATCCTTTCACAAACGCGTCGATCTTCTCTTCCTCATCTTCGAATGCTCCCGGACACAATAGGCACAATTCTGTGAATCGTCTTTCATACGTGGTAATATCAAATCCTTGGGTTCGTAACCCTCTAAGTTCTGTCTTGAGCTTATTGACCTCGGTTCTGGGACGGTACTTCTCGTTCATCAAGTGCTTGAATGCTGACCACGGTAGTGCATACGCATCATCTTGTCCCACTTGCTCTAGATAGGTATTCCACCATGTTAACGCAGAACCTGTGAAGGTATGCGTAGCGTACTTCACTTTGTCCTCTTCAGTACACTTACTTATGGCAAACACCGATTCAACCTTCTCGGTCCACCGTTTCAATCCGATCGGTCCTTCGGTTCCATCAAATTCCAAAGGTTTGCAGGCAGTGAATTCTTTGTAGGTGCATCCTACACGATTTCCTGTACTGCTAGATCCAAGGTTATTGTTGGTATGTAGCGCAGCCTGTACTGCGGCTATGTTTGAAGCTAGAAAAGTACGGAATTCCTCTTCATTCATATTCACGGTGTGTCGAGTAGTCGGTGCCATTTCCTTCAAAATAGTTAAATGGAACAAGTTAATCATACAGAATATTAAGAGTAGTTAATAGTATTTCGTAGCATAATATGAACTCATTTATAAAAGCTTTTTCTTCATATTAGCGTTTTATAAGTTTAAATTCGGGTAGTACCTACCCGTTAAGTTCATACTTAGTAGCTAATATACAATTCAACTACTACAATTCTATATGAAAAACTGATTGTAATAATATTTCGCGTTCAAACTTTTATACAATATTTTACAAACTTACAATACCGCTTATTTTACATAAAGCATGAAATATAGCACACAATAACTTTGATACAAGATAGTTGTGAAGACAATTCTAGCTAGTACACAAGTCGTTCGGCAAAGGCAATAAAGACACGTAATTCATACGTCCAGAAACAAGTCATGCATTCTGGTTTTACTAGGACTACTTCCCATCCTTGGTCTTGTGCAACATAACCGTTATGGCCGTTGATAAGACAGCGTGTTGTAACGTCATCAAAGGGACGAGGGTTACGTAATGTCCAACAGTCCCGTAATAATCTAAAAACCTCATTTCTTACCCCAATTACCGACTCCGTCACTTGTGGAAACGTTTTGTTTAATAGTTGTAGCCCGATGTTCTTGTTCTCACTTTGGTGAGAAGCGAACATTACTAATCCGTAAGCATAACATGCTTCTTTATGTTGCATGTTAGCCGCTTTTTCTAAATCACAAAGTCCAATATTCGGATATATTGAGTCAAAATAATTTCTTAACCCGTTGCGTAAAATAGCATTTAGGTTCCCCGCAATATATGCGTCAAAGTAAACACATCGTAACTTATGGGTTTCCCAATGTGATATCCCCCATCTTTCAAACGAAAGTCTCTTATAAACCAAGACATTCTTGGAACGTTCTTCGAATGTCTTACAAACTGATCTTGCCTTAAATAGTTGTGCCGAAGAATTCTGGCCGACTCTAGACAAGATTTCATCAATCATGTCTCCGGGTAGGTCTCTTAAAATATTGGGTTGTCTATCCATTTTGTGTTTTTAAACTGTAAAATAGACAAGAGTTAGATTCATAAAAAAAAAATACTTATTAATACAAGCAATTTTTACATATATCATAAAGCATAAGAACACTATATTCCATATATTACACCACACGAATACAACTATCTTATTCCGACTCGCTCGTTTCTTCTTCTTCGGTTTTGGTTCGTTTTGCCAAGTTTCTAGGGATATATGATGTTCCCCTAATACGAGCCGTCGTTGTCCACATTGGTTTAGAAAAACCTGGTGGTTTAGAGGTTCCCGGGTCATTGTTACAACTTAAGGACTTCGGGGGTTGACGATACATATAAAGTTCATCGGGGTTGGAATTAGATTTCTCTATTTTTATGCCCTTTCCCTTATTATTTTCTTTTGCCTTTTTAAGTTCAGTTGGGGTAATTTCTATAACATCATCGGAATTCTCGTCGAAATCCGATTCATCGGAGAATTGGTAATCCTCCCAATATTTTGCTTCCTTGGCGGAAACACCATTGACCATAATTAACTTTGGTCGGTTGGTTGAGGATTTTCTTTTACTTAACCGTTTTATTATTTCCCCCACCGGTTCTATTTCTTCATCCGGTTCCGATTCTTCTTCCGGTTCCGATTCTTCTTCCGGTTCCGACTCTTCTTCCGGTTCCTCTTCGGGAACTTGTGAATCAGTCCACAAATCATTCCAATTTACATTTGACTCTTCATTATTATTAGGTGAGTCAATGGGACTTGTTCTAGAGGTAGACATCTATCACATAATATCAAACACGTTAAGAGATTAATATATCACATAATATTCATATGTTAAAAATATATAGTTTCCAACAAAAATGTTAAGCAATCATTTTTAAAGAAAACACGGTCGAAGTCCAGACTCACTAATGCATCCTAACAAACTCGATAAGACACACTAATGCAAATTTTCTGGTTCTCTAAGACCAACGCTCGGATACCAACTGAAATGTCCCGTTCTTATTGATTAAAAACGTTCCATATTAATTGATTTCGTTGCGAGGTTTTGACCTCTATATGAGACGTTTTTCAAAGACTGCATTCATTTTTAAACAAACCATAACCTTTATTTCATCAATAAAGGTTTAAAAATCTTTACGTAGATTATCAAATAATGATAATCTAAAATATCCTGTTTACACACGACCATTACATAATGGTTTACAATACAAATATGTTACAACAAAATAAGTTTCTTGAATGCAGTTTTTACACAATATCATACAAGCATGGACTCCAAATCTTGTCCTTATTTAAGTATGCGACAGCGGAAGCTCTTAATAATCACCTGAGAATAAACATGCTTAAAACGTCAACAAAAATGTTGGTGAGTTATAGGTTTAACCTATATATATCAAATCGTAACAATAGACCACAAGATTTCATATTTCAATACACATCCCATACATAGAGATAAAAATCATTCATATGGTGAACACCTGGTAACCGACAATAACAAGATGCATATATAAGAATATCCCCATCATTCCGGGACACCCTTCGGATATGATATAAATTTCGAAGTACTAAAGCATCCGGTACTTTGGATGGGGTTTGTTAGGCCCAATAGATCTATCTTTAGGATTCGCGTCAATTAGGGTGTCTGTTCCCTAATTCTTAGATTACCAGACTTAATAAAAAGGGGCATATTCGATTTCGATAATTCAACCATAGAATGTAGTTTCACGTACTTGTGTCTATTTTGTAAATCATTTATAAAACCTGCATGTATTCTCATCCCAAAAATATTAGATTTTAAAAGTGGGACTATAACTCACTTTCACAGATTTTTACTTCGTCGGGAAGTAAGACTTGGCCACTGGTTGATTCACGAACCTATAACAATATATACATATATATCAAAGTATGTTCAAAATATATTTAAAACACTTTTAATATATTTTGATGTTTTAAGTTTATTAAGTCAGCTGTCCTCGTTAGTAACCTACAACTAGTTGTCCACAGTTAGATGTACAGAAATAAATCGATAAATATTATCTTGAATCAATCCACGACCCAGTGTATACGTATCTCAGTATTGATCACAACTCAAACTATATATATTTTGGAATCAACCTCAACCCTGTATAGCTAACTCCAACATTCACATATAGAGTGTCTATGGTTGTTCCGAAATATATATAGATGTGTCGAAATGATAGGTCGAAACATTGTATACGTGTCTATGGTATCTCAAGATTACATAATATATAATACAAGTTGATTAAGTTATGGTTGGAATAGATTTGTTACCAATTTTCACGTAGCTAAAATGAGAAAAATTATCCAATCTTGTTTTACCCATAACTTCTTCATTTTAAATCCGTTTTGAGTGAATCAAATTGCTATGGTTTCATATTGAACTCTATTTTATGAATCTAAACAAAAAAAGTATAGGTTTCTAGTCGGAAAAATAAGTTACAAGTCGTTTTTGTAAAGGTAGTCATTTCAGTCGAAAGAACGACGTCTAGATGACCATTTTAGAAAACATACTTCCACTTTGAGTTTAACCATAATTTTTGGATATAGTTTCATGTTCATAATAAAAATCATTTTCTCAGAATAACAACTTTTAAATCAAAGTTTATCATAGTTTTTAATTAACTAACCCAAAACAGCCCGCGGTGTTACTACGACGGCGTAAATCCGGTTTTACGGTGTTTTTCGTGTTTCCAGGTTTTAAATCATTAAGTTAGCATATCATATAGATATAGAACATGTGTTTAGTTGATTTTAAAAGTCAAGTTAGAAAGATTAACTTTTGTTTGCGAACAAGTTTAGAATTAACTAAACTATGTTCTAGTGATTACAAGTTTAACCTTCGAATAAGATAGCTTTATATGTATGAATCGAATGATGTTATGAACATCATTACTACCTTAAGTTCCTTGGATGAACCTACTGGAAAAGAGAAAAATGGATCTAGCTTCAATGGATCCTTGGATGGCTCAAAGTTCTTGAAGCAAAATCATGACACGAAAACAAGTTCAAGTAAGATCATCACTTGAAATAAGATTGTTATAGTTATAGAAATTGAACCAAAGTTTGAATATGATTATTACCTTGTATTAGAATGATAAACTACTGTAAGAAACAAAGATTTCTTGAGGTTGGATGATCACCTTACAAGATTGGAAGTGAGCTAGCAAACTTGAAAGTATTCTTGATTTTATCAAACTAGAACTTTTGGAATTTATGAAGAACACTTAGAACTTGAAGATAGAACTTGAGAGAGTTCAATTAGATGAAGAAAATTGAAGAATGAAAGTGTTTGTAGGTGTTTTTGGTCGTTGGTGTATGGATTAGATATAAAGGATATGTAATTTTGTTTTCATGTAAATAAGTCATGAATGATTACTCATATTTTTGTAATCTTATGAGATATTTCATGCTAGTTGCCAAATGATGGTTCCCACATGTGTTAGGTGACTCACATGGGCTGCTAAGAGCTGATCATTGGAGTGTATATACCAATAGTACATACATCTAAAAGCTGTGTATTGTACGAGTACGAATACGGGTGCATACGAGTAGAATTGTTGATGAAACTGAACGAGAATGTAATTGTAAGCATTTTTGTTAAGTAGAAGTATTTTGATAAGTGTATTGAAGTCTTTCAAAAGTGTATAAATACATATTAAAACACTACATGTATATACATTTTAACTGAGTCGTTAAGTCATCGTTAGTCGTTACATGTAAGTGTTGTTTTGAAACCTTTAGGTTAACGATCTTGTTAAATGTTGTTAACCCAATGTTTATAATATCAAAAGAGATTTTAAATTATTATATTATCATGATATTATGATGTACGAATATCTCTTAATATGATATATATATATACATTAAATGTCGTTACAACGATAAACGTTACATATATGTCTCGTTTCAAAATCATTAAGTTAGTAGTCTTGTTTTTACATATGTAGTTCATTGTTAATATAATTAATGATATGTTTACTTATCATAATATCATGTTAACTATATATATAACCATATATATGTCATCATATAGTTTTTTTACAAGTTTTAACGTTCGTGAATCACCGGTCAACTTGGGTGGTCAATTGTCTATATGAAACCTATTTCAATTAATCAAGTCTTAACAAGTTTGATTGCTTAACATGTTGGAAACATTTAATCATGTAAACATCAATCTCAATTAATATATATAAACATGGAAAAGTTCGGGTCACTACATTTATAATCAATATGAATGGGACATTTCCGTTGGTATCCGAGCGTTGGTCTTAGAGAACCAGAAAATTTGCATTAGTGTGTCTTATCGAGTTTGTTAGGATGCATTAGTGAGTCTGGACTTCGACCGTGTTTTCTTTAAAAATGATTGCTTAACATTTTTGTTGGAAACTATATATTATTAACATGTAAATATTATGTGATATATTAATCTCTGAACATGTTTGATATTGTGTGATAGATGTCTACCTCTAGCCCAAATCTCATTGACTCACCTAATAATAACGAAGAGTCGAATATATATTGGCAAGATTCACAAGTTCCCGAGGAACCAGAAGAAGAGGAACCGGAAGAAGAGGAACCAGAAGAAGAGGAACCGGAAGAAGAAGAGGTTCCGGAGGGGGGAATAGTAGGAACCACAGAAAGCTGGTCAAATAAAAGAAAATCCTCAACCAATGGACTAAAGTTAATAATGGTCAATGGTGTTTCCGCTAAGGAAGCAAAATATTGGGAAAATTACCAATTTTCCGATGAATCGGATCCTGATGAGGATTCCGATGATGTTATAGAAATTACCCCAACCCAATTTAAAGAGGCAAAAGAAAATAATAAGGGGAAAGGCATTAAAATAGAGAAATCTGATTCCGACCCCGATGAACTTTATATGTACCGTCAACACCCGTATTTTCTATATCGTGACAATAACCTGGGAACCTCTAAACCACCAGGTTTTTCTAAACCAATGTGGAAAACGATGACTCGTATTAGAGGAACATCATATATCCCTAGAAAATTAGGAAAAAGAACCAAGTCTGAAGAAGAAGAAACCAGTGATTCCGATTAGAGGGGTGTGAGCATGTTGTGTAATAAATGTATTGTAGTGTGCTTGTACTTTTATGTTCTATGTAAAAATTGCTTGTATTATTTGATAATTACCTTTTACGAATCTAATCCTCGTCTGTTTTACAGTATAAATACACAATGGACATTAAGGATAGACTACCAAAAATATTAGAAGACCTACCCGAGGACATGATTGATGAGATCTTGTCTAAAGTCGGTCAGAATTCGTCGGCATAATTGTTTACGGCGAAATTAGTTTGTAGAACATTTGATGAAAGTTCCAATCATGCCTTAATTTATAAAAGGCTATCCTTTGAAAGATGGGGTATATCACATTGGAAAGATCGTAAGTTACGCCGTGTTTTCTTTAAATCACTAAATGCGGGAAACCCAAGTGCAATTTTACGCTAAGGGTTAAGAACTTATTTTGACTCAACATATCCCAACATAGGACTTCATGAGTTAGAAAGAGCTGCTAACATGCAACATAAAGAAGCATGTTATGCTTACGGGTTAGTGATGTTCGCTTCTCACCAAAGTGAGAAAAAGAACATCGGATTACAACTGCTAAATAAAACATTCCCACAAGTGTTGGACTCAGTAGTTGGGGTGAGAAACAAGGTTTTTAGATTGTTATGGGACTGTTGGACATTACATAACCCTCGTCCCTTTGACGATGTTACAACACGCTGTCTTATCAACGGCCATAACTTTTATGTTCCACAAGACCAAGGATGGGAAGTAGTCCTAGTAAAACCAGAATGTATGACTTGTTTCTGGACATATGAATTACGTGTATTTATTGCCTTTGCTGAATGACTTGTGTACTAGCTAGATTTATCTTCACAACTGTCCTGTATTAAAGTGTACTATATTTCATGTTATATGTAATATAGCGAAGTTGTAAGTTTGAAGAATATTTGTATGTGATATATTATTATTAGTTTTTCATATGGAATTGTAGTAGTTGAATTGTATATTAGCTACTAAGTATGAACTTAACGGGTAGGTACTACCCGAATTTAAACTTATAAAACGCTAATATGAAGAAAAGGCTTTTATAAATGAGTTCATATTATGCTACGAGATACTATTGACTACTCTTAATATTCTGTATGATTAACTAGTTTCATTTGACTATTTTGAAGGAAATGGCACCGACTACTCGACACACCTTGAATATGAGCGAAGAGGATTTTCGTGCCTTTCTTGCTTCAAACATAGACGCAGTACAGGCTGCGCAACATACCAACAATAACCTTGGATCTAGCAGTACAGGAAATCGTGTAGGATGTACCTACAAAGAATTCACTGCCTGCAAACCTTTAGAATTTGATGGAACCGAGGGACCGATCGGATTGAAACGGTGGACCGAGAAGGTAGAATCGGTGTTTGCCATAAGTAAGTGTACTGAAGTGGACAAAGTGAAGTACGTTACGCATACCTTCACAGGTACTGCGTTAACATGGTGGAATACCTATCTAGAGCAAGTGGGACAAGATGATGCTTACGCACTACCGTGGTCAGCATTCAAGCACTTGATGAACGAGAAGTACCGTCCCAGAACCGAGGTAAATAAGCTCAAGACAGAACTTAGAGGGTTACGAACCCAAGAATTTGATATTACCACGTACGAAAGACGATTCACAGAATTGTGCCTATTGTGTCCGAGAGCGTTCGAAGATGAGGAAGAGAAGATCGACGCATTTGTGAAAGGATTACCGGAAAGAATCCAAGAAGATATAAGTTCACACGAGCCCGCCTCCATACAACAGGCATGTAGAATGGCTCACAAACTAGTGAACTAGATTGAGGAAAGAATTAAAGAACAGACGGCTGAAGAGCCCAATGTGAAGCAATTTAAAAGAAATTGGGAGGAAAACGGTGATAAGAATCACCAATACAATAACAACAGCAATTACAACAATAATCGCAACAACTATCCCAACAATAGCAACATCAATCGCAACTACAACAAACTGCCCAACAACAACAACAACAACAACAACAACAACAACAACAACAACAACAACAACAACAACAACAATCATTCCAACAACAATAACAACCGCAACAACAACAACAATCAGAAGCAGCTATGCCAAAGGTGTGAAAAGTATCACTCGGGGTTCTGCACCAAATTTTGCAACAAGTGAAAAAGAAATGGTCATAGCACGGCAAAGTGTGAGGTCTACGAACCAGGGGTTAACAGAACGAAAGGAACAAATGGTGTCGGAATGAGTAATGGCGGAGCAAGTAGTGTCAGAGCAAGTTATGCCGATGCAGTTTGTTATAAATGTGGAAAACCGGGCCACATTATTAGAAATTGCCCGAACCAGGAGAACACGAATGGACAAGGCCGCGGAAGAGTTTTCAATATTAATGCGGCAGAGGCACAGGAAGACCCGGAGCTTGTTACGGGTACGTTTTTTATTGACAATAAATCTGCTTACGTTTTATTTGATTCGGGTGCGGATAGAAGCTATATGAGTAGAGATTTTTGTGCTAAATTAAGTTGTCCATTGACGTCGTTGGATAGTAAATTTTTACTCGAATTAGCAAATGGTAAATTAATTTCAGCAGATTATATATGCCGGAATCAAGAAATTAAACTGGGTAGCGAAATATTTAAGATTCATTTGATACCAGTAGAGTTAGGGAGTTTTGATGTAATAGTTGGCATGGACTGGCTGAAGGAGATGAAAGCAGAGATCATATGTTACAAAAATGCAATTCGCATTGTACGAGAAGAAGGAGAACCCTTAATGGTGTACGGTGAAACGGGCAACACGAAGTTACATCTTATTAGTAATTTGAAGGCACAAAAACTAATAATAAAAGGTTGCTATGCTGTTCTGGCACACGTCGAGAAAGTCCAAACTGAAGAAAAGAGCATCAATGATGTTCCTGTCGCAAAAGAATTTCCCGATGTATTTCTGAAAGAATTACCGGGTCTACCTCCACACCGATCTGTTGAATTTCAAATAGATCTTGTACCGGGAGCTGCTCCAATAGCTCGTGCTCCATACAGACTCGCACCCAGTGAGATGAAAGAATTGCAAAGCCAACTGCAGGAACTATTAGAACGTGGTTTCATTCGACCAAGCACGTCACCATGGGGAGCTCCTGTTTTGTTTGTCAAGAAGAAGGATGGTTCATTTAGGTTGTGTATCGACTACAGAGAGTTGAACAAACTTACCATCAAGAACTGTTATCCACTGCTGAGAATCGACGACTTATTTGATCAACTACAAGGCTCATTGGTTTATTCGAAAATCGATTTATGTTCTGGATATCATCAAATGCGAGTAAAGGAGGATGATATTCCAAAATCTACTTTTAGGACACGTTATGGTCATTACGAGTTTATGGTTATGCTGTTTGGATTGACTAACACACCAGCTGTGTTCATGGACCTTATGAACCGAGTATGTGGGCCATATCTTGACAAGTTTGTCATTGTTTTCATCGATGACATACTTATTTACTCAAAGAATGATCAAGAGCACGAAGAACATTTGAGAAAAGTGCTAGAAGTATTGAGAAAAGAAAAACTGTACGCTAAGTTTTCAAAGTGTGCATTTTGGTTGGAATAAGTTCAATTCCTCAGTCACATAGTGAACAAAGAAGGTATCCAGGTGGACCCGGCAAAGATCGAAACTGTTGAAAAGTGGGAAACCCCGAAAACTCCGAAACACATACGCCAGTTTTTAGGACTAGCTGGTTACTACAGAAGGTTCATCCAAGACTTTTCCAGAATAGCAAAACCCTTGACTGCATTAACGCATAAAGGGAAGAAATTTGAATGGAAGGATGAACAAGAGAAAGCATTTCAGTTATTGAAGAAAAAGTTAACTACGGCACCTATATTGTCATTACCTGAAGGGAATGATGATTTTGTGATATATTGTGACGCCTCAAAGCAAGGTCTCGGTTGTGTATTAATGCAACGAAGGAAAGTAATTGCTTATGCGTCTAGACAATTGAAGATTCACGAACAAAATTATACGATGCATGATTTGGAATTAGGCGCGGTTGTTTTTGCATTAAAGACTTGGAGGCACTACTTATATGGGGTCAAAAGTATTATATATACCGACCACAAAAGTCTTCAACACATATTTAATCAGAAACAACTGAATATGAGGCAGCGTAGGTGGATTGAATTGTTGAATGATTACGACTTTGAGATTCGATACCACCCGGGGAAGGCGAATGTGGTAGCCGACGCTTTGAGTAGAAAGGACAGAGAACCTATACGGGTAAAAGCTATGAATATAATTATTCGTACTAACCTTACTACTCAAATAAAGGAGGCGCAATAGGGGGTTGTAAAAGAAGGAAAGTTGAAGAATGAGATACCCAAAGGATCAGAGAAACATCTTAATATTTGGGAAGACGGAACCCGATATATGGCTGATAGAATTTGGGTACCAAGGTTTGGAGATGTGAGAGAAATGGTACTTAAGGAAGCACATAAAACCAGATATTCAATACATCCCGGAGCGGGGAAGATGTATAAAGATCTCAAGAAACCCTTTTGGTGGCCGGGTATGAAAGCCGATATTGCTAAATATGTAGGAGAATGTTTGACGTGTTCTAAGGTCAAAGCTGAACATCAGAAACCATTAGGTCTACTACAACAACCTTAAATCCCGGAATGGAAATGGGAAAACATTACCATGGATTTCATTACTAAATTGCCAAGGACTGCAAGTGGTTATGATACTATTTGGGTAATAGTTGATCGTCTCACCAAGTCAGCACACTTCCTGCCAATGAGAGAAGATGACAAAATGGAGAAGTTGGCGTGATTGTATTTGAAGAAGGTTTTCTCCAGACATGGAATACCCATCTCTATTATCTCTGATAGGGATGGTAGATTTGTTTTAAGGTTCTGGCAGACATTGCAACAAGCATTGGGGACTCGTCTAGACATGAGTACTGCCTATCATCCACAAACTGATGGGCAGAGCAAAAGGACGATACAAACGCTTGAAGATATGCTACGAGCATGTGTTATTGATTTCGGAAACAGTTGGGATCGACATCTACCATTAGCAGAATTTTCCTACAACAACAGCTACCATTCAAGCACTGAGATGGCGCCGTTTGAAGAACTTTATGGTAGAAAGTGCAGGTATCCGATTTGTTAGAGTGAAATGGGGGATAGACAGATTACGGATCCGGAGATAATACAAGAAACTACAGAGAAGATCATCCAAATTCAACAACGGTTGAAAACCGCCCAAAGTCGACAAAAGAGCTACGCTGACATTAAAAGAAAAGATATAGAATTTGAAATTGGAGAGATGGTCATGCTTAAAGTTGCACCTTGGAAGGCGTTGTTCGATTTGGTAAACGAGGGAAATTAAATCCAAGGTATATTGGACCATTCAAGATTATTGATCGTGTCGGACCAGTAGCTTACCAACTTGAGTTACCTCAACAACTCGCGGCTGTACATAACACTTTCCACGTCTCAAATTTGAAGAAATGTTTTGCTAAAGAAGATCTCACTCTTCCGTTTGATGAAATCCAAATCAACGAAAAACTTCAATTCATCGAAGAACCCGTCGAAATAATGGATCGTGAGGTTAAAAGACTTAAGCAAAACAAGATACCAATTGTTAAGGTTCGATGGAATGCTTGTAGAGGACCCGAGTTCACCTGGGAACAAGAAGATCAGATGAAGAAGAAATACCCGCATTTTTTTCCAGAAGATACATCAACAACTCCAACCGCTTAAAATTTCGGGACGAAATTTATTTAACGGGTAGGTACTGTAGTGACCCGAACTTTTCCATGTTTATATATATATTAAATGAAATTGTTATTTACATGATTAAGTGTTTCCAACATGTTAAGCAATCAAACTTGTTAAGACTTGATTAATTGAAATAGGTTTCATATAGACATTTGACCACCCAAGTTGACCGGTGATTCACGAACGTTAAAACTTGTAAAAACTATATGATAACATATATATGATTATATATATAGTTAACATGATATTATGATAAGTAAGTATCTCATTAGGTATTTTAACAATGAGTTATATATATTAAATTGAGTTTATTGAATTAAGAAACTCGAAACGATATATATATAACGATTATCGTTATAACAACTTCTTACTAAATACATATGAATCGTATTAAGATATTGATGCACCATGTTTAATCATGATAAATGATAAGTAAACATGTCATTAAGTGTATTAACAATGAACTACATATGTAAAAACAAGACTACTAACTTAATGATTTCGAAATGAGACATATATGTAACGATTATCGTTGTATCGACATTTAAATGTATATATATCATATTAAGATATATTAATATATCATAATATCATGATAATATAATAATTTAACATCTCATTAGATATAATAAACATTGGGTTAACAACATTTAACAAGATCG
This sequence comes from Rutidosis leptorrhynchoides, assembly GCF_046630445.1. Lineage (NCBI taxonomy): Eukaryota > Viridiplantae > Streptophyta > Magnoliopsida > Asterales > Asteraceae > Rutidosis > Rutidosis leptorrhynchoides. The sequence continues at coordinate 25,277,232 of NC_092334.1, read as the reverse complement.
TTAACTTAAAGGTTTCAAATCAACATTTACATGTAACGACTAACGATGACTTAACGACTCAGTTAAAATGTATATATATGTAGTGTTTTAATATGTATTCATACACTTTTGAAAGACTTCAAGACACTTATCAAAATACTTCTACTTAACAAAAATGCTTACAATTACATCCTCGTTCAGTTTCATCAACAATTCTACTCGTATGCACCCGTATTCGTACTCGTACAATACACAGCTTTTAGATATATGTACTATTGGTATATACACTCCAATGATCAGCTCTTAGCAGCCCATGTGAGTCACCTAACACATGTGGGAACCATCATTTGGCAACTAGCATGAAATATCTCATAAAATTACAAAAATATGAGTAATCATTCATGACTTATTTACATGAAAACAAAATTACATATCCTTTATATCTAATCCATATACCAATGGCTAAAAACACCTACAAACACTTTCATTCTTCAATTTTCTTCATCTAATTGATCTCTTTCAAGTTCCATCTTCAAGTTCTAAGTGTTCTTCATAAATTCTATAAGTTCTAGTTTCATAAAATCAAGAATACTTCCAAGTTTGCTAGCTTACTTCCAATCTTGTAAAGTGATCATCAAACCTCAAGAAATCTTTCTTATTTACAGTAAGATATCTTTCTAATACAAGGTAATACACATATTCAAACTTTGATTCAATTTCTATAACTATAACAATCTTATTTCGAGTGAAAATCTTACTTGAACTTGTTTTCGTGTCATGATTCTGCTTCAAGAACTTTCAAGCCATCCAAGGATCCTTTGAAGCTAGATCCATTTTTCTCATTTCCAGTAGCTTTATCCAGAAAACTTGAGGTAGTAAAGATGTTCATAACATCATTCGATTCATACATATAAAGCTATCATATTCGAAGGTTTAAACTTGTAATCACTAGAACATAGTTTAGTTAAATCTAAACTTGTTCGCAAACAAAAGTTAATCCTTCTAACTTGACTTTTAAAATCAACTAAATACATGTTCTTGTCTATATGAAATGCTAACTTAATGATTTAAAACCCGGAAGCACGAAGAACACCTTAATACCGGATATACGCCGTCGTAGTAAAACCGGGGGCTGTTTTGGGTTAGAAAAATAAAAACTATCTTAATCTTTGAATTGAAAGTTTATTTTTTGGAAAAATGATATTTAATATGAACACAAAAATCATGGTTAAACTCAAAGTGGAAGTATGTTTTTCAAAATGGTCATCAAGACGTCCTTCTTTCGACTGAAATGACTACCTCTTACAAAAACGACTTGTAACTTATATTTCTGACTATAAACCTATACTTTTTCTATTTAGATTCATAAAATAGAGTTAAATTTCACTCAAGACGAATTTAAAACGAAGAAGTTATGGGTAAAACAAGATTGGATAATTTTTCTTGTTGTAGCTACGTGAAAATTGGTAAAAATCTATATTAATCATATCCTAGCTAACTTATATTGTATTATACATGTATTCTAATATAATATGTAATCTTGGGATACCATAGACACATATGCAAATGTTTTGACATATCATATCGACCCATGTGTATATATTATTTGGAACAACCATAGACACTCTGTATGCAGTAATGTGGGAGTTAGCTATACAGGGTTGAGGTTGATTTCAAAAATATATATACTTTGAGTTGTGATCTAGCCTGAGACGTGTATACACTGGGTCGTGGATTGATTCAAGATAATATATATCAATTTTTTTTTGTACATCTAACTTTGGACAACTAGTTGTAGGTTACTAATGAGGACAGCTGACTTAATAAACTTAAAACATCAAAATGTATTAAAAGTGTTGTAAATATATTTTGAACATACTTTGGTATATATGTACATATTTTTTATAGGTTCGTGAATCGACCAGTGGCCAAGTCTTACTTCCCGACGAAATAAAAATCTGTGAAAGTGAGTTATAGTCCCACTTTTAAAATCTAATATTTTTGGGATGAGAATACATGCAGGTTTTATAAATGATTTACAAAATAGACACAAGTACGTGAAACTACATTCTGTGGTTGAATTATTGAAATTGAATATGCCCCTTTTTATTAAGTCTGGTAATCTAAGAATTAGGGAACAGACACCCTAATTGACGCGAATCCTAAAGATAGATCTATTGGGCCTAACAAACCCCATCCAAATTACCGGATTTCTTTAGTACTTCAAAATTTATATCATATCTGAAGGGTGTCCCGGAATGATGGGGATATTCTTATATATGCATCTTGTTAATGTCGGTTACCAGGTGTTTACCATATGAATGATTTTTATCTCTATGTATGGGATGTGTATTGAAATATGAAATCTTGTGGTCTATTGTTACGATTTGATATATATAGGTTAAGCCTATAACTCACCAACATTTTTGTTGACGTTTAACGCATGTTTATTCTCAGGTGAATACTAAGAGCTTCCGCTGTTGCATACTAAAATAAGGACAAGATTTGGAGTCCATGTTTGTATGATATTGTGTAAAAACTGCATTCAAGAAACATATGTCGATGTAATATATTTCTATTGTAAAACATTATGTAATGGTCGTGTGTAAATAGTATATTTTAGATTATCATTATTTGATAATCTAGGTAATGTTTTTAAAACCTTTATTGATAAAATAAAGGTTATGGTTGTTTTAAAAATGAATGCAGTCTTTGAAAAACGTCTCATATAGAGGTCAAAACCTCGCAATGAAATCAATTAATATGGAATGTTTATAATCAATATGAACGGGACATTTCACTAACTACGGCACCTATATTGTCATTGCCTGAAGGGAATTATGATTTTGTGATTTATTGTGACGCATTAAAGCAAGGTCTAGGTTGTGTATTAATGCAACGAACGAAGGTGATTGCTTATGCGTCTAGACAATTGAAGATTCACGAGCAAAATTATACGACTCACGATTTGGAATTGGGTGCTGTTGTTTTTGCATTAAAGACTTGGAGGAATTATTTATATGGGGTCAAAAGTATTATATATACCGACCACAAAAGTCTCCAACATATATTTAATCAGAAGCAACTGAATATGAGACAACGCAGGTGGATTGAACTGTTGAATAATTATGATTTTGAGATTCGATACCACCCGGGGAAGGCGAATGTGGTTGCCAACGCTTTAAGTAGAAAGGACAGAGAACCTATACAGGTAAAAGCTATGAATATAATAATTCACACTAACCTTACTACTCAAATAAAGGAGGCGTAACAAGGAGTTTTAAAAGAGGGAAATTTAAAGGATGAAATACCCAAAGGATCGGAGAAGCATCTTAATATTCGGGAAGACGGAACCCGGTATAGGGCTGAAAAAATTTGGGTACCAAAATTTGGAGATATGAGAGAAATGGTACTTAGAGAAGCTCATAAAACCAGATACTCAATACATCCTGGAACGGAGAAGATGTACAAGGATCTCAAGAAACATTTTTGGTGGCCGGGTATGAAAACCGATGTTGCTAAATACGTAGGAGAATGTTTGACGTGTTCTAAGGTCAAAGCTGAGCATCAGAAACCATCAGGTCTACTTCAACAACCCAAAATCCCGGAATGGAAATGGGAAAACATTACCATGGATTTCATCACTAAATTGCCAAGGACTGCAAGTAGTTTTGATACTATTTGGGTAATAGTTAATTGTCTCACCAAATCAGCACACTTCCTGCCAATAAGAGAAGATGACAAGATGGAGAAGTTAGCACGACTGTATTTGAAGGAATTCGTCTCCAGTCATGGAATACCAATCTCTATTATCTCTGATAGTGATGGCAGATTTATTTCATGATTCTGGCAGACATTACAGCAAGCATTAGGAACTCGTCTAGACATGAGTACTGCCTATCATCCACAAATTGATGGGCAGAGTGAAAGGACGATACAAACGCTTGAAGACATGCTACGAGCATGTGTTATTGATTTCGGAAACAATTGGGATCGACACCTACCGTTAGCAGAATTTTCCTACAACAACAGTTATCATTCTAGTATTGAGATGGCGCCGTTTGAGGCACTTTATGGTAGAAAGTGCAGGTCTTCGATTTGTTGGAATGAAGTGGGGGATAGACAGATTACGGGTCCGGAGATAATACAAGAAACTACCGAGAAAATCATCCAAATTCAACAACGATTGAAAACCGCCCAGAGTCGACAAAAGAGCTACGCAGACAGTAAAAGAAAATATATAGAGTTTGAAATTGGAGAAATGGTCATGCTTAAGGTTTCACCTTGGAAAGGAGTTGTTCGATTTGGTAAACGGGGGAAACTAAATCCAAGGTACATTAGACCATTCAAGATTATAGATCATGTCAGACCAGTAGCTTACCAACTGGAGCTACCTCAACTACTCGCGGCTGTACATAACACTTTCCACGTCTCGAATTTGAAAAAATGTTTTACTAAAGAAGATCTCACTATTCCGTTGGACGAAATCCAAATCAATGAAAAACTTCAATTCATTGAAGAACCCGTTTAAATAATGGATCGTGAGCTTAAGAGACTTAAGCAAAACAAGATACCGATTGTTAATGTGACAACCCGGAAATTTCCAGCCAAATTTAAACTTTAATCTTTATATGTTTCCGACACGATAAGCAATATTTTTTAAGTTAAATTGCAAGAATTTTAAACTATGTTCATACATTCATTCAACCTCGACCATGTTCCAACGATTCACGAACCATTAAACGAATATGATTATATATGTATATGTGTATATATATTATAACTTGAAACGTAAACAAAATATTAGATTAAATACTTTATATGATTGTATCTGTTTCAAAATATTTATCAATGGAATTAGAAGATAAGATCAAATGATTGAATTATCAGATATATTGAATTATGATTACAAGTCTCTGTTGAAAGGCCCACGTTGATTTGAGAAATCTTTCCGTTTTAACAATATTCGGAAAATGGTAAAGTGATTTATAAATAAGAACAAATTGTCAATCATTGAGAACTAGACAAAGGATAGTGGAAGATTGAATCTCATAAAGACTCGATTGATCTATTTAGTTTCAAACGTACAAAAACGTTTTCAGTTTAAAAAGAACTTTATTATTAAAACGTATATAACTTTTATAAATATCTAGAACCAGTTTTAACAACTCATTACTTAACTAGTATGATAAAGATAACGATAATTATATTTTATTTTATTAAATATATATAACGATTTAAATTAATATTATATATATTTATACGCGTATTATACGTACATAGTTTTATACTTTTACTATACTTAAACTTTACCTTTACTTTATTTTTACTTTACTTTCACTTTAATAATTCACTTTAATAATTCATACTTTAATAATTCACTTTAATAATTCATACTTTAATAATTCACTTTAATAATTCATACTTTAATAATTCACTTTAATAATTCACTTTAATAATTCATACTTTAATAATTCACTTTAATAATTCAAAAATCTATTATAAATAGAATTCAATAGGTTTCATTATTTCATAGAAACTTGAAAATATTTTTCTCTAAACTCTCTCAATCGATTTAGATATATATATATATTTACTCCGTATTATTTCAAGATATTATTAGTATACATAAAATATTACGACGGAGTGCTGTCCGAGTGATTTCGAAATTGTTTTTCGAGTAGGATAGGATTAAGGAAATTATGGGTTATAGCTATGGAGGTGATTGAGTATGGTTCATGGGTATGCTCGTGAGGTCAATATAGTGTTTATCATTTCCGTTGCGTCTACGTACCTTTCCTGCAATATTGAATCTCAATATTGATACGTGAGTACTCATAATTTAACTTTTACATACTAATAGTGTATCCCTGACTAGTGCTCAAGTATTTAGGATTATGCATGCTTGTACTTTTGATATTGCCCTTAGACAGGTTAGGTTGAATATTGAATTAGTTACACTTGCGGTTAAGATAAGGTATAAGATAAGCATGTCCTTGGAAAGCTAGCGAAAAATTAAGGACTTTTTCCTTTAGATATCGAATGGTTTCGATGAACGGATTAGAAGTTATAATCAATTGAATTTTCTATATTTTTATTAAAAATGATTATTATTATCGTCGTTTTTATCGTCGTTCTAGTTTTATCTTATTATTATCAATATTATTATCTTTATCAATAAAAGGGATTTATCATTAAAAATTGTTATTTTTTTTATTATTACTATCGTTATTATCGTTAAAGTTATAATTAGTATTATTATTATTATTATCCAATTATTATTATTATTATTATTAGTATTATTATTATTATTATTATTATTATTATTATTATCATTATTAATATATATATCATTATTTAAAAATGGATATTGTCATTGTTATTATTGTTATTACTATATTATCATTAAGATAATTATTAGTATTATCGTTAAAAATGTTATAGTAACTATCATTATTAATATTAGTGTAATTAAAATAAATATTTGTAACACCTAATTATTTTGATTACTATTATTATCATTATTATGAACACGATATAAAAGACGATTAAAAGCTATTAAACAAAACGATTAGGAAATAATGAGTAAGAGTATCATGATGAAATTAAAATATTATAAGATATTGATTTAGATAAAATTATCGTTCTTATTATTTTTATCATTACTATTATTATTAAAAATATCGTTAGTATTAAAACTATCATTTTAACAAAAATTATCATTTTAATAGAAATGTCATTGTTACTATAAAATATCATTATTATTATTATTTTAAATAGAATTATTATTTTAAAGATATATTAAAAATTATCGTAAATATTAAAGTTATCATAATTAGAATTATCATTTTATCATAATGTCATCTTAGTAATTATAAATATTGATATTTTTATAATAATAATTATTATTATTATTACAAAATAATACAACTTTTACTTACTATCATTATAGATATTATTTTATCAAATAAATATGTGATACAAACATATTTTACTACGTGTAATAACTTACTTTAATAATACCAATCATATTATCTTTATGATATTAAATGAACCCTATAAATTTTATTACTTAATATATATAAAAGTATATTATATTATATAAATTTAATATAAAATTTTATTTATTAATAAATAAATTATATTATTTACTCTAATAAATCTTTTAAAAATATTTAAAAATATAAAACGACGATATTTAAACTATATATTAATCATGTATAGATTTTTGGAAATTATTTTGAGTCAAATTTACTTTTATTGACTTTTGCATATTAGTCTCGAGCATTAGGATTGTGGTACACTATGACTTGGCCTAATTTGTTAGACAAATATTGACCAACACATAATTATATATAATTAATTTAGGTTCGTGAATTCGAGGCCAACCTTGCACTTGTTCAATGACGTTATATGTATTTTTACTACGAAATACAGTATGGTGAGTTTCATTTGCCTTTTTACCCTTTATATTTTTGGGCTGAGAATACATGCGCAAATTTTTATAAATGTTTTACGAAATAGACACAAGTAATCGAAACTACATTATATGGTTGAATTATCAAAATCGAATATGCCACTTTTTATTAAGTCTGGTAATCTAAGAATTAGGGAACAGACACCCTAATTGACGCGAATCCTAAAGATAGATCTATTGGGCCTAACAAACCCCATCCAAAGTACCGGATGCTTTAGTACTTCGAAATTTATATCATGTCCGAAGGAGGATCCCGGAATGATAGGGGATATTCTTATATGTATCTAGTTAATGTCGGTTACCAGGTGTTCACCATATGAATGATTATTTTTGTCTCTATGCATGGGACGTATATTTATGAGAACTGGAAATGAAATTCTCGTGGTCTATTAAAATGATGGAAATAAATGATTATGATAAACTAATGAACTCACCAACCTTTTGGTTGACACTTTAAAGCATGTTTATTCTCAGGTGTTAAAGAAATCTTCTGCTGTGCATTTGCTCATTTTAAAGATATTACTTGGAGTCTTTCATAGCATATTTCGAAGAACGTTGCATTCGAGTCATTGAGTTCATCAAAGATTATTATTAAATAAATTTATAGTTGGATAGTGGATATTATGAAATGGTATGCATGCCTGTCAATTTTCGATGTAAAGAAATTTTTTCTTTTGAAAACGAATGCAATGTTTGTAAAATGTATCATATAGAGGTCAAATACCTCGCAATGTAATCAACTATTGTGAATCGTTTATAATGTATATGAACGGGTCATTTCAGTTGGTATCAGAGCGGTGGTCTTAGCGAACCAGGTCTGCATTAATGTGTCTAACTGATAAGTCGATAGGATGCATTAGTGAGTCTGGACTTCGACCGTGTCTGCATGTCAAAAGTTTTGCTTATCATTTTGTGTCAAAAATTAACTACTTATCATCCTCAGGAAATTACCTGCTTATCATTTTTAGTCTAAGACACGTCTTGCTGCATTGATTGCATGAATAGTGTATAGACAAAAATTCATATCTTAGCATATCTGCTAAATCATATCTTATCGTATCTGTTACTTTAAACTTTGCCTGACATATCCCGCAAAGTCCTCCGTAATCTACGAAATCTTTTGATCTATATATATATATATATATATATATATATATATATATATATATATATATATATATATATATATATATATATATATATATATATATATATATATATATATATATATATATATATATATATATATATATATATATTCTATGTAATTAGAATACCATCCGTTAGCCAAAATCATTTCATATCGAAAAAAAAATCCTTTATCCAATCGTACGAAATGGAATTCGTCATCAGTTCAAGTCACTCAGATTCCGAAATGGAATCTCATTCAAGCTCTGAAAGCAGTGTGACCGGAATAGATCAACCAATCAGTCATCACCTATTCTGGATGAATTGGGGATGGGTTCGTAGCCTCCTCAATCATTGGAGACAAGAAGAAGGTGATCCCTTCCATCCACCACATTACCCTCTTGGCGAAGAACCTGAAGCACTTACCGGCGAACCTGTCCAAAACACCATTTTCTCGCTCATTTCTAGAGTATCTCGTCACGATTATATATTACATCAAATTTTAGATTTTATTTATCCGCTCGTCCGAACCGACAATCACCTGGTGTAATAGAAGAAGTCAACGAGCTTCGCGCTCGGGTAGTGGCTTTGGAGAATATGGTGCAGAGATTACAAACACCAGCAGCAGCATCAGCAGCACAACCAGTACCACCATCATCAACGCCAACAGTACCATTTCCACCTCCAACCACAACCGCGTCGTAAACCTCAACTTCACAATCTGTCCCACGAGCATCAACGTCATACGCACCATAGATACCAAGGAGTACCAACAACAATAACTGATGAAGTATTAATTCATAACTTCATTGGAGAAACATTCCGTGGCGATTATGTAATCTCTAAAGTCTTAGAGATTATCTAATCTTGCCCTAACCATAAATCAGTTAAGTGAACCAAAATGATAGAAGGAAGAGTAGAAACCCTGACAAAAATAGTGTGTGATTAACAAGCTAAACTTGCTTTACCAACAACATCACCAGTACCGTCAGCGTTACCAGCATCGTCAGTACAGTCAACATCCGAATCAACAACACCGATAACATCACAAACTCCGTCAGTTCAAGAATCACTGTGGACATCATTACGAATCAATAACGTGTATATTGTATCAACGAGTTATGAAGAATTAACTCATTCCCTCTGAAGAAATTATATGTATATTATATATATATATATATATATATATATATATATATATATATATATATATATATATATATATATATATATATATATATATATATATATATATATATATATATATATATATATATATATATTTTGAAATAAATCTTTCCGTGCTAAGCTATTATGTGTGAATCTTAACTACTCGGTTAATTCATATTACAAATATGCAATAATGTACGTCCTTCGGCCGCAACTTAACCAGCGTTAACTACAATCTCTGTCGCAATTCAACAAATTCCAATTCATAATAAATCAAGTATATATTTGATTTTACACTTTCATCATCGATGTACCCGAAACTTTTCAGATAACATCATTCGTACTTTGCGAAATTCACAAGAATTCAACGAACCGAACATCATACATCAACAAATAACGAAGTATTGATTCATAATTTCAATGTCATTAAAGAAATACTGCGTAAAAGTTATGTACTTTTTAAAGCCTTTAGGGATTATTCAATTCTAGTTTCAACCGTAAATCAAATGAGTTTAATTTAACATTAACTCATTAAATCTATGTTACATCTGAAGAAAATATACATATATATATTTTCATAAAGACTGCAATAAAATTCTTTTGTACAAAATATTAATTGTGAAATTTTTTTTTTAACGGGTAGGTAATACCCGAGAGATATATAAATTCACAATTAATATGTTACATTCTTCGAATCTGATTCAGCAAATCATCCATTATACTCCCTACTTTCACAACAATATACATTCTTTTATAGAAATCAAAACAACATACTCATTCAAAATTTAATTACATATTCTGTTTTTGAAATCTCAAAATTCAACTTGAGATATGACCAAAATCATCACTCTTAGATCCTTACATCTTTCACAAGCTATATTTTGACTTCAAAACTGTGTTAGAACATCAAATGTATGTTAACGATTACAATATGTGTTCAAACCCTTCGAAAATTTCTGAAGACACTTCGAATGATGAGCAATCGAGATGATGATCCAACCACATGTTACCCACAGTTATGTACCCGAAAAACTCTTGAAACCAAAGTAAAAGTTTAAACAACGTATCCGCGTCAGATTCTTTGGCATTTATTAGCAAAAATAACTTTGCGACTCCTATTCAAAGTAGCCAGTTTGGTCACAGCTCCAGCAAGTCAACTTCAACTTTTCAGTCAGACTAACCTTATTATAACCTTGAGATATACACCTTCATTACCAGGGAACCTTTTACATTCCACCACATTATTAGCAGATGTACCAACAACTTCATTACCCTTTGACTTTAGCCTCTCCAAAAAGTTATTATAATTATTCATTGAAACCCCATCATTTACTCATTCGCATCTTGTAATGAGAATTGCCATACGAATCATTGGGAATTAGCAATCAGTATTTTGAAATCTCGTAGGATGTCTACGCCAACAGTTATATGTGTATATATAACGTCTATCTTCTGGACTTAATTTGAATGTGAAGTTTCTGAAAAACACTCCGAACTACGAATTGGTTCTCCGAAAATGGAAAAAAAAATGCTGATGAAGCAGCAAAAACTATAAACGACTTTAAACGGTAAAAGCTAGATGATAATGATGAAGTGTGTTGGCAAAGCGCAGAAAAAAAGAAGTTTTGGAACTGGAAAACGGATTGAGCAAAGTAGGAAGGAGGCTGTGGACAAATTACAAAGACTGAACCTGACTTCAAAGGATCCAAATGATTCAGTACCTGCTGAAGTCATTAACGAATACCTTGCTCCTGACTCTAAACCCCTGCGGACAATATTCTTCATCATCCTCTGATATTAGAAATTCTAAAATATCATCATATCTTTCATTATAAATATCCTCCATATTTCTGAAGACATTTTCTTAATTTTTCTTATTTGAAATCATTTACCTCTTCACGCTATTTGTATTACATCATAAAAGAAACTATTTTAGTTTTAAAATTCTGAAACATTCAAGTTTAAAATAGGAATATTTTGAAGTAATGTTGGGAACTGAAGCATGAATTAGTATAATATAATGACACTTGATCAATGTGATTATATTACAGTAAGTCATGCTGAGTTTCTATAAGGAAAGTGATGATTCACAGATCATAACATCATCATGTGCCATGTTATACGACTCTTGTATTCTATTTAACCTCTAAAATATCAAGAAAATATTTCTTGATGATTCGGCCTTTTCCAAGGTATTCTAGTAATTTGACAAGTCAAGATCGTGCCATCACAATTTCCTTCCTAGAACATTAACAATGTTCATTCCGATATTCATATCTGTGAATTCTGGACCATTACAAGCGGTGCTTAATCGCAAGAAGAAGAAACGAAAGGACAAAACTCCGAAATAGAAATTGGGGTATAAATTGCAGCAAATAAAAGAGAGCATTAACTGTGAATGATAATGATTATAGAAGACAGAAGCAGATACTTTGAAATATAAGGGAACATATAAATCCCAACGACAAACCAGAAATTATAAACCATATATATCGATGCATATAGCAATATAAAGACACAGGAGAACTAGAAACACTATAAACCCAAGAGTATAGTAGAAGTAAATAGATTCTTTCGGCGGTAGATGAAAAAGAAGAATGACCGATATGAAAGTTAGAAGTATATCGAGAATCAGAACTGGATGGAGCATATTGATGAATACTTTAAAATATGAGTTGAGGGGGAAAGAATAGAAGGTGATGAAACATGACTAGGAACTTAGAAATCAACATATTTAACTCACACAATGGCGGAATAAGTGAATCAAACCCTCTAGTGAATAGGTTAAGTTTTTTTGATTAATTTAGTCAAACCACAACTAAATCAAGTGTGATTAGATCAACACCTAGAGCTATTATTCACCACCTGGGTGATTTGGACTGAGAGAGAATCGGAGGAGCTCACTAGATTTGAGTGTGTGTAACAAATGAGAGGCTTAACCTAAAATGAAGAACATAAGACTTTATATACCCCTGCTGTTGACTCACCTATACGATTCATTCATCACACGTACGAGTTGGCTTCATCAGTCGTACGGGTGATCACTCACTCGTGTCTTCTCATTTAGGTTGTAATTGTGACTTAGCTCAGCATCAACCGTGCGTATAAGCCTGTCAGCTGTACTAGTGAGGCTTCACTCGTACGTCTGACTAAGTCTAACATAGTTAAACATCTAAATCTCGTTCCTGCAGTTCCTGTAACCACATACAAACACGGATAGGATAATAACGAGTAATCATGGTGGCCTGTAAACTGTTGTACCTGCAATGGACGCGGGTAGATGTCTAGGAACTTGCATAAAATGCATCAACAGAAGGTGTGAGTTGTAAGGAAACGAAGGAGGTGAATTTATAAGAAAATCTCCTACAGAACAATTAAAATGGACGATCGCATTTAAAGCGGATCCTAATTCCCTTGATTACTGGAGAGTCAAATCTTATTAAGAAGATTTTCTTCAAATCCCTTGAAATCTGGGAATCAATCATATCTACGTCAAATGATAAGATGAATCTACACTTACTCATTTCACTCTTCTATGTTAGCTTCATTCGTACTCTTCATATAAATAGATTGTTTATCCAAATTATTCGCTGATGATAAAACTCTAATTTTCAGCCCGTATGCATCATGAAAACATACTTATTATCATTCACGACCTTTCCACTCAAATTTCGGGACGAAATTTCTTTAACGGGTAGGTACTGTGACAACCTGGAAATTTCCAACCAAATTTAAACTTTAATCTTTATATGTTTCCGATACGATAAGCAATATTTGTTAAGTTAAATTGCAAGAATTTTAAACTATGTTCATACATTCATTCAACCTCGACCATGTTCCAACGATTCACGAACCATTAAACGAATATGATTATATATGTATATGTGTATATATATTATAACTTGAAACGTAAACAAAATATTAGATTAAATACTTTATATGATTGTATCTGTTTCAAAATATTTATCAATGGAATTAGAAGATAAGATCAAATGATTGAATTATCAGATATATTGAATTATGATTACAAGTCTCTGTTGAAAGGCCCACGTTGATTTGAGAAATCTTTCCGTTTTAACAATATTCGGAAAATGGTAAAGTGATTTATAAATAAGAACAAATTGTCAATCATTGAGAACTAGACAAAGGATAGTGGAAGATTGAATCTCATAAAGACTCGATTGATCTATTTAGTTTCAAACGTACAAAAACGTTTTCAGTTTAAAAAGAACTTTATTATTAAAACGTATATAACTTTTATAAATATCTAGAACCACTTTTGACAACTCATTACTTAACTAGTATGATAAAGATAACGTTAATTATATTTTATTTTATTAAATATATATAACGATTTAAATTAATATTATATATATTTATACGCGTATTATACGTACATAGTTTTATACTTTTACTATACTTAAACTTTACCTTTACTTTATTTTTACTTTACTTTAACTTTAATAATTCACTTTAATAATTCATACTTTAATAATTCATACTTTAATAATTCACTTTAATAATTCATACTTTAATAATTCACTTTAATAATTCAAAAATCTATTATAAATAGAATTCAATAGGTTTCATTATTTCATAGAAACTTGAAAATATTTTTCTCTAAACTCTCTCAATTGATTTACATATATATATATATATTTACTCCGTATTATTTCAAGATATTATTAGTATACATAAAATATTACGACGGAGTGCTGTCCGAGTGATTTCGAAATTGTTTTTTGAGTAGGATAGGATTAAGGAAATTATGGGTTATAGCTATGGAGGTGATTGAGTATGGTTCATGGGTATGCTCGTGAGGTCAATATAGTGTTTATCATTTCCGTTGCGTCTACGTACCTTTCCTGCAATATTGAATCTCAATATTGATACGTGAGTACTCATAATTTAACTTTTACATACTAATAGTGTATCCCTGACTAGTGCTCGAGTATTTAGGATTATGCATGCTTGTACTTTTGATATTGCCCTTAGACAGGTTAGGTTGAATATTGAATTAGTTACACTTGCGGTTGAGATAAGGTATAAGATATGCATGTCCTTGGAAAGCTAGCGAAAAATTAAGGACTTTTCCTTTAGATATCGAATGGTTTCGATGAACGGATTAGAAGTTATAATCAATTGAATTTTCTATATTTTTGTTAAAAATGATTATTATTATCGTCGTTTTTATCGTCGTTCTAGTTTTATCTTATTATTATCATTATTATTATCTTTATCAATAAAAAGGATTTATCATTAAAAATTGTTATTTTTTATTATTATTACTATCGTTATTATCGTTAAAGTTATAATTAGTATTATTATTATTATTATCCAATTATTATTATTATTATTATTATTACTATTAGTACTATTATTATTATTATTATCAATATTAATATATATATCATTATTTAAAAATGGATATTGTCATTGTTATTATTATTATTACTATATTATCATTAAGATAATTACTAGTATTATCGTTAAAAATGTTATAGTAAATATCATTATTAATATTAGTGTAATTAAAACAAATATTTGTAACACCTAATTATTTTGATTACTATTATTATCATTATTATGAACACGATATAAAAGACGATTAAAAGTTATTAAACGAAGTGATTAGGAAATAATGAGTAAGAGTATCATGATGAAATTAAAATATTATAAGATATTGATTTAGATAAAATTATCGTTCTTATTATTTTTATCATTACTATTATTATTCAAAATATCGTTAGTATTAAAACTATCATTTTAACAAAAATTATCATTTTAATAGAAATGTCATTGTTACTATAAAATATCATTATTATTATTATTTTAAATAGAATTATTATTTTAAAGATAATATTAAAAATTATCGTAAATATTAAAGTTATCATAATTAGAATTATCGTTTTATCATAATGTCATCTTAGTAATTATAAATATTGATATTTTTATAATAATAATTATTATTACAAAATAATACAACTTTTACTTACTATCATTATAGATATTATTTTATCAAATAAATATGTGATACAAACATATTTTACTACGTGTAATAACTTACTTTAATAATACATATCATATTATCTTTATGATATTAAATGAACCCTATAAATTTTATTACTTAATATATATAAAAGTATATTATATTATATAAATTTAATATAAAATTTTATTTATTAATAAATAAATTATATTATTTACTCTAATAAATCTTTTAAAAATATAAAACGACGATATTTAAACTATATATTAATCATGTATAGATTTTTGGAAATTATTTTGAGTCAAATTTACTTTTGTTGACTTTTGCATATTAGTCTCGAGCATTAGGATTGTGGTACACTATGACTTGGCCTAATTTGTTAGACAAATATTGACCAACACATAATTATATATAATTAATTTAGGTTCGTGAATTCGAGGCCAACCTTGCACTTGTTCAATGACGTTATATGTATTTTTACTACGAAATACAGTATGGTGAGTTTCATTTACCTTTTTACCCTTTATATTTTTGGGCTGAGAAAACATGCGCAAATTTTTATAAATGTTTTACGAAATAGACACAAGTAATCGAAACTACATTATATGGTTGAATTATCGAAATCGAATATGCCCCTTTTTATTAAGTCTGGTAATCTAAGAATTAGGGAACAGACACCCTAATTGACGCGAATCCTAAAGATAGATCTATTGGGCCTAACAAACCCCATCCAAAGTACCGGATGCTTTAGTACTTCGAAATTTATATCATGTCCGAAGGAGGATCCCGGAATGATAGGGGATATTCTTATATGTATCTAGTTAATGTCGGTTACCAGGTGTTCACCATATGAATGATTATTTTTGTCTCTATGCATGGGACGTATATTTATGAGAACTGGAAATGAAATTCTTGTGGTCTATTAAAATGATGGAAATAAATGATTATGATAAACTAATGAACTCACCAACCTTTTGGTTGACACTTTAAAGCATGTTTATTCTCAGGTGTTAAAGAAATCTTCCACTGTGCATTTGCTCATTTTAAAGATATTACTTGGAATCTTTCATAGCATATTTCGAAGAACGTTGCATTCGAGTCATTGAGTTCATCAAAGATTATTATTAAATCAATTTATAGTTGGATAGTGGATATTATGAAATGGTATGCATGCCTGTCAATTTTCGATGTAAAGAAATTTTGTCTTTTAAAAACGAATGCAATGTTTGTAAAATGTATCATATAGAGGTCAAATACCTCGCAATGTAATCAACTATTGTGAATCGTTTATAATGTATATGAACGGGTCATTTCAGTTAAGGTTCGATGGAATGCTCGTAGAGGACCTGAGTTTACCTGGGAGCGTGAAGATCAGATGAAGAAGAAATACCCGCATCTATTTCCAGAAGATTCGTCAACACCTTTAACAGCTTAAAATTTCAGGACGAAATTTATTTAACGGGTAGGTACTGTAGTAACCCGAACTTTTCCATGTTTATATATATTAATTGAGATTGATATTTACATGACTAAATGTTTCCAACATGTTAAGCAATCAAACTTGTTAAGACTTGATTAAATGAAATAAGTTTCATATAGACAATTGATCACCCATGTTGACCGGCGATTCACGAACGTTACAAAATTGTAAAAACTACATGTTGTGGTATATATAGACATATATATATATATATATGGTTGACATAAGATTATGGTGAGTAAGTACCTCCCTAAGTATATTAACAATTTGTGATATACATTAGAAATGAGATTACTAAGTTAAGAAACTCGAAATGATATATATAACGATTATCGTGATGATAACGTCTACTAAATACATATGTATTGAAATGTCCCGTTCTTATTGATTAAAAACGTTCCATATTAATTGATTTCGTTGCGAGGTTTTGACCTCTATATGAGACGTTTTTCAAAGACTGCATTCATTTTTAAAACAAACCATAACCTTTATTTCATAGATAAAGGTTTTAAAAAGCTTTACGTAGATTATCAAATAATGATAATCTAAAATATCCTGTTTACACACGACCATTACATAATGGTTTACAATACAAATATGTTACAACAAAATAAGTTTCTTGAATGCAGTTTTTACACAATATCATACAAGCATGGACTCCAAATCTCGTCCTTATTTAAGTATACGACAGCGGAAGCTCTTAATAATCACCTGAGAATAAACATGCTTAAAACGTCAACAAAAATGTTGGTGAGTTATAGGTTTAACCTATATATATCAAATCATAATAATAGACCACAAGATTTCATATTTCAATACACATCCCATACATAGAGATAAAAATCATTCATATGGTGAACACCTGGTAACCGACATTAACAAGATGCATATATAAGAATATCCCCATCATTCCGGGACACCCTTCGGATATGATATAAATTTCGAAGTACTAAAGCATCCGGTACTTTGGATGGGGTTAGTTAGGCCCAATAGATCTATCTTTAGGATTCGCGTCAATTAGGGTGTCTGTTCCCTAATTCTTAGATTACCAGACTTAATAAAAAGGGGCATATTCGATTTCGATAATTCAACCATAGAATGTAGTTTCACGTACTTGTGTCTATTTTGTAAATCATTTATAAAACCTGCATGTATTCTCATCCCAAAAATATTAGATTTTAAAAGTGGGACTATAACTCACTTTCACAGATTTTTACTTCGTCGGGAAGTAAGACTTGGCCACTGGTTGATTCACGAACCTATAACAATATATACATATATATCAAAGTATGTTCAAAATATATTTACAACACTTTTAATATATTTTGATGTTTTAAGTTTATTAAGTCAGCTGTCCTCGTTAGTAACCTACAACTAGTTGTCCACAGTTAGATGTACAAAAATAAATCGATAAATATTATCTTGAATCAATCCACGACCCAGTGTATACGTATCTCAGTATTGATCACAACTCAAACTATATATATTTTGGAATCAACCTCAACCCTGTATAGCTAACTCCAACATTCACATATAGAGTGTCTATGGTTGTTCCGAAATATATATAGATGTGTCGACATGATAAGTCGAAACGTTGTATACGTGTCTATGGTATCTCAAGATTACATAATATATAATACAAGTTGATTAAGTTATGGTTGGAATAGATTTGTTACCAATTTTCACGTAGCTAAAATGAGAAAAATTATCCAATCTTGTTTTACCCATAACTTCTTCATTTTAAATCCGTTTTGAGTGAATCAAATTGCTATGGTTTCATATTGAACTCTATTTTATGAATCTAAACAGAAAAAGTAGAGGTTTATAGTCGGAAAAATAAGTTACAAGTCGTTTTTGTAAAGGTAGTCATTTCAGTCAAAAGAACGACGTCTAGATGACCATTTTAGAAAACATACTTCCACTTTGAGTTTAACCATAATTTTTAGATATAGTTTCATGTTCATAATAAAAATCATTTTCTCAGAATAACAACTTTTAAATCAAAGTTTATCATAGTTTTTAATTAACTAACCCAAAACAGCCCGCGGTGTTACTACGACGGCGTAAATCCGGTTTTATGGTGTTTTTCGTGTTTCCAGGTTTTAAATCATTAAGTTAGCATATCATATAGATATAGAACATGTGTTTAGTTGATTTTAAAATTCAAGTTAGAATGATTAACTTTTGTTTGCGAACAAGTTTAGAATTAACTAAACTATGTTCTAGTGATTACAAGTTTAAACCTTCGAATAAGATAGCTTTATATGTATGAATTGAATGATGTTATGAACATCATTACTACCTTAAGTTCCTTGGATAAACCTACTGGAAAAGAGAAAAATGGATCTAGCTTCAACGGATCCTTGGATGGCTCGAAGTTCTTGAAGCAGAATCATGACACGAAAACAAGTTCAAGTAAGATCATCACTTGAAATAAGATTGTTATAGTTATAGAAATTGAACCAAAGTTTGAATATGATTATTACCTTGTATTAGAATGATAACCTACTGTAAGAAACAAAGATTTCTTGAGGTTGGATGATCACCTTACAAGATTGGAAGTGAGCTAGCAAACTTGAAAGTATTCTTGATTTTATGTAACTAGAACTTGTAAAATATATGAAGAACACTTAGAACTTGAAGATAGAACTTGAGAGATATCAATTAGATGAAGAAAATTGAAGAATGAAAGTGTTTGTAGGTGTTTTTGGTCGTTGGTGTATGGATTAGATATAAAGGATATGTAATTTTGTTTTCATGTAAATAAGTCATGAATGATTACTCATATTTTTGTAATTTTATGAGATATTTCATGCTAGTTGCCAAATGATGGTTCCCACATGTGTTAGGTGACTCACATGGGCTGCTAAGAGCTGATAATTAGAGTGTATATACCAATAGTACATACATCTAAAAGCTATGTATTGTACGAGTACGAATACGGGTGCATACGAGTAGAATTGTTGATGAAACTAAACGAGGATGTAATTGTAAGAATTTTTGTTAAGTAGAAGTATTTTGATAAGTGTCTTGAAGTCTTTCAAAAGTGTATGAATACATATTAAAACACTACATGTATATACATTTTAACTGAGTCGTTAAGTCATCGTTAGTCGTTACATGTAAATGTTGTTTTGAAACCTTTAGGTTAACGACCTTGTTGAATGTTGTTAACCCATTGTTTATTATAACAAATGAGATGTTAAATTGTTATATTATCATGATATTATGATATATAATATATATCTTAGTATGATGTATATACAGTTAAATGTCGTTACAACGATAATCGTTACATATATGTCTTGTTTCGAAATCATTAAGTTAGTAGTCTTATTTTTTTATATGTATTTCATTGTTAATACACTTAATAATATATTTACTTATCATTTAACATAATTAAACAAGTGTATCAATATCTTAATATGATTCATATGTACCTAGTAAGACGTTGTTATAACGATAATCGTTATATATATCGTTTTCGAGTTTCTTAAATTAATAGTCTCATTTTTATGTATATAACTCATTGTTAAAATACCTAATGAGATACATACTTATAATAAAAACATGTTAACTATATATATAACCATATATATGTCATCGTATAGTTTTTACAAGTTTTAACGTTCGTGAATCACCGGTCAACTTGGGTGGTCAATTGTCTATATGAAACATATTTCAATTAATCAAGTCTTAACAAGTTTGATTGCTTAACATGTTGGAAACATTTAATCATGTAAATATCAATCTCAATTAATATATATAAACATGGAAAAGTTCGGGTCACTACAGTACCTACCCGTTAAATAAATTTCGTCCCGAAATTTTAAGCTGTTGAAGGTGTTGACGAATCTTCTGGAAATAGATGCGGGTATTTCTTCTTCATCTGATCTTCACGCTCCCAGGTGAACTCGGGTCCTCTACGAGCATTCCATCGAACCTTAACAATTGGTATCTTGTTTTGCTTAAGTCTTTTAACCTCACGATCCATTATTTCGACGGGTTCTTCGATGAATTGAAGTTTTTCGTTGATTTGGATTTCATCTAACGGAATAGTGAGATCTTCTTTAGCAAAACATTTCTTCAAATTCGAGACGTAGAAAGTGTTATGTACAGCCGCGAGTTGTTGAGGTAACTCAAGTCGGTAAGCTACTGGTCCGACACGATCAATAATCTTGAATGGTCTAATATACCTTGGATTTAATTTCCCTCGTTTATCAAATCGAACAACTCCTTTCCAAGGTGCAACTTTAAGCATGACCATCTCTCCAATTTCAAATTCTATATCTTTTCTTTTAATGTCAGTGTAGCTCTTTTGTCGACTTTGGGCGGTTTTCAACCGTTGTTGAATTTGGATGATCTTCTCGGTAGTTTCTTGTATAATCTCCGGACCCGTAATCTGTCTATCCCCCACTTCACTCCAACAAATCAGAGACCTGCACTTTCTACCATAAAGTGCTTCAAACGGCGCCATCTCAATGCTTGAATGGTAGCTGTTGTTGTAGGAAAATTCTGCTAACGGTAGATGTCAATCCCAACTGTTTCTGAAATCAATAACACATGCTCGTAGCATGTCTTCAAGCATTTGTATCGTCCTTTCGCTCTGCCCATCAGTTTGTGGATGATAGGCAGTACTCATGTCTAGACGAGTTCCTAATGCTTGCTGTAATGTCTGCCAGAATCTTGAAATAAATCTGCCATCCCTATCAAAGATAATTGAGATTGGTATTCCATGTCTGGAGACGACTTCCTTCAAATACAGTCGTGCTAACTTCTCCATCTTGTCATCTTCTCTTATTGGCAGGAAGTGTGCTGATTTGGTGAGACGATCAACTATTACCCAAATAGTATCAAAACCACTTGCAGTCCTTGGCAATTTAGTGATGAAATCCATGGTAATGTTTTCCCATTTCCATTCCGGGATTTCGGGTTGTTGAAGTAGACCTGATGGTTTCTGATGCTCAGCTTTGACCTTAGAACACGTCAAACATTCTCCTACGTATTTAGCAACATCGTTTTTCATACCCGACCACCAAAAATGTTTCTTGAGATCCTTGTACATCTTCCCCGTTCCAGGATGTATTGAGTATCTGGTTTTATGAGCTTCTCTAAGTACCATTTCTCTCATATCTCCAAATTTTGGTACCCAAATCCTTTCAGCCCTATACCGGATTCCGTCTTCTCGAATATTAAGATGCTTCTCCGATCCTTTGGGTATTTCATCCTTTAAATTTCCCTCTTTTAAAACTCCTTGTTGCGCCTCCTTTATTTGAGTAGTAAGGTTATTATGAATCATTATATTCATAGATTTTACTCGAATGGGTTCTCTGTCCTTCCTGCTCAAGGCATCGGCTACCACATTTGCCTTCCCCGGGTGGTAACGAATCTCAAAGTCGTAATCATTCAACAATTCAATCCACCTACGCTGCCTCATATTCAGTTGTTTCTGATTAAATATGTGTTGAAGACTTTTGTGGTCGGTATATATAATACTTTTGACCCCATATAAGTAGTGCCTCCAAGTCTTTAATGCAAAAACAACCGCGCCTAATTCCAAATCATGCTTCGTATAATTTTGCTCGTGAATCTTCAATTGTCTAGAGGCATAAGCAATCACCTTCGTTCGTTGCATTAATACACAACCGAGACCTTGCTTTGATGCGTCACAATAAATTACAAAATCATCATTCCCTTCAGGCAATGACAATATAGGTGCCGTAGTTAGCTTTTTCTTCAATAACTGAAACGCTTTCTCTTGTTCATCCTTCCATTCAAATTTCTTCCCTTTATGCGTTAATGCAGTCAAGGGTTTTGCTATTCTGGAAAAGTCTTGGATGAACCTTCTGTAGTAACCAGCTAGTCCTAAAAACTGGCGTATGTGTTTCGGAGTTTTCGGGGTTTCCCACTTTTCAACAGTTTCTATCTTTGCCGGATCCACCTTAATACCTTCTTTGTTCACTATGTGACCGAGGAATTGAACTTCTTCCAACCAAAATGCACACTTTGAAAACTTAGCGTACAATTCTTCCTTCCTCAATACTTCTAACACCTTTCTCAAATGTTCATCGTGTTCTTGGTCATTCTTTGAGTAAATAAGTATGTCATCAATGAAAACAATGACAAACTTGTCAAGGTATGGTCCACACACTCGGTTCATAAGGTCCATGAACACAGCTGGTGCATTAGTTAAACCAAACGGCATGACCATAAACTCGTAATGACCGTAACGTGTTCTGAAAGCAGTCTTTGGAATATCATCTTCTTTCACCCGCATTTGATGATACCCGGAACGTAAGTCAATCTTTGAATAAACAGATGAGCCTTGTAGTTGATCAAATAAGTCGTCGATTCTCGGTAGTGGGTAGCGGTTCTTGATGGTAAGTTTGTTCAACTCTCGGTAGTCGATATACAACCTGAATGTACCATCTTTCTTCTTGACAAACAAAACAGGAGCTCCCCACGGTGATGTGCTTGGTCGAATGAAACCACGCTCTAAAAGTTCTTGTAATTAGCTTTGCAGTTCTTTCATCTCGCTGGGTGCGAGTCTGTAAGGAGCACGAGCTATTAGTGCAGCTCCTGGTACAAGATCTATTTGAAATTCAACGGATCGATGTGGGGGTAATCCCGGTAATTCTTTCGAAAATACATCGGGAAATTCTTTTGCAATGGGAACATCATTGATGCTCTTTTCTTCAGTTTGTACTTTCTCGACGTGTGCTAGAACAGCATAACAACCTTTTCTTATTAGTTTTTGTGCCTTCAAATTACTAATAAGATGTAGCTTCGTGTTGCCCTTTTCTCCGTACACCATTAAGGGTTTTCCTTTTTCTCGTATAATGCGAATTGCATTTTTGTAACAGACGATCTCTGCTTTCACTTCTTTCAACCAGTCCATACCGATTATCACATCAAAACTCCCTAACTCTACTGGTATCAAATCAATCTTAAATGTTTCGCTAACCAGTTTAATTTCTTGATTCCGACATATATTATCTGCTGAAATTAATTTACCATTTGCTAATTCGAGTAAAAATTTACTATCCAAAGGTGTCAATGGACAACTTAATTTAGCACAAAAATCTCTACTCATATAGCTTCTATCCG
This sequence comes from Rutidosis leptorrhynchoides, assembly GCF_046630445.1. Classification (NCBI taxonomy): domain Eukaryota; kingdom Viridiplantae; phylum Streptophyta; class Magnoliopsida; order Asterales; family Asteraceae; genus Rutidosis; species Rutidosis leptorrhynchoides. Next base: position 25,252,902 of record NC_092334.1, on the reverse strand, counting down.
CACCCGAATCAAATAAAACGTAAGCAGATTTATTGTCAGTAAGAAACGTACCCGTAACAAGCTCCGGGTCTTCCTGTGCCTCTACTGCATTAATATTGAAAACTCTTCCGCGGCCTTGTCCATTCGTGTTCTCCTGGTTCGGGCAATTTCTAATAATGTGGCCCGGTTTTCCACATTTATAACAAACTTACATTGGCATAACTTGCTCCGACACTACTTGCTCCGCCATTACTCATTCCGACACCATTTGTCCTTTCGTTCTATTAACCCCTGGTCCGTAGACCTCACACTTCGCCGCGCTATGACCATTTATTTTACACTTGTTGCAAAATTTGGTGCAGAACCCCGAGTGATACTTTTCACACCTTTGGCATAGCTGCTTCTGATTGTTGTTGTTGTTGTTGCGGTTATTATTGTTATTGGGATGATTGTTGTAGTTGATGTTGTTGTTGTTGTTGTTGTTGGGCCGTTTGTTGTAGTTGCGATTGATGTTGCGATTGTTGGGATAATTGTTACGATTATTGTTGTAATTGCTGCTGTTGTTGTATTGGTGATTCTTATCACCGTTTTCCTCCCACTTTCTTTTGACTTGCTTTACATTGGCCTCTTCAGCAGTCTGTTCTTTAATTCTTTCTTCAATCTGGTTCACTAGTTTGTGAGCCATTCTACATGCCTGTTATATAGAGGTGGGCTCGTGTGAACTTATATCTTCTTGGATTCTTTCCGGTAATCCTTTCACAAACGCGTCGATCTTCTCTTCCTCAGTTTCGAATGCTCCCGGACACAATAGGCACAATTCTGTGAATCATCTTTCGTACGTGGTAATATCAAATCCTTGGGTTCGTAACCCTCTAAGTTCTGTCTTGAGCTTATTGACCTCGGTTTTGGGATGGTACTTCTCGTTCATCAAGTGCTTGAATGCTGACCACGGTAGTGCGTACGCATCGTCTTGTCCCACTTGCTCTAGATAGGTATTCCACCATGTTAACGCAGAACCTGTGAAGGTATGCGTAGCGTACTTCACTTTATCCTCTTCAGTACACTTACTTATGGCAAACACCGATTCGACCTTCTCGGTCCACCGTTTCAATCCGATCGGTCCTTCGGTTCCATCAAATTCCAAAGGTTTGCAGGCAGTGAATTCTTTGTAGGTGCATCCTACACGATTTCCTGTACTGCTAGATCCAATGTTATTGTTGGTATGTAGCGCAGCCTGTACTGCGGCTATGTTTGAAGCTAGATAAGTACGGAATTCCTCTTCATTCATATTCACGGTGTGTCGAGTAGTCGGTGCCATTTCCTTCATAATAGTCAAATGGAACAAGTTAATCATACAGAATATTAAGAGTAGTTAATAGTATTTTGTAGCATAATATGTACTCATTTATAAAAGCTTTTTCTTCATATTAGCGTTTTATAAGTTTAAATTCGGGTAGTACCTACTCGTTAAGTTCATACTTAGTAGCTAATATACAATTCAACTACTACAATTCTATATAAAAAACTGATTATAATAATATTTCGCGTTCAAACTTTTATACAATATTTTACATAAAGCATGAAATATAGCACACAATAACTTTGATACAAGATAGTTGTGAAGATAATTCTAGCTAGTACACAAGTCGTTCAGCAAAGGTAATAAAGACACGTAATTCATACGTCCAGAAACAAGTCATGCATTCTGGTTTTACTAGGACTACTTCCCATCCTTGGTCTTGTGGAACATAACCGTTATGGCCGTTGATAAGACAGCGTGTTGTAACGTCGTCAAAGGGACGAGGGTTACGTAATGTCCAACAGTCGCGTAACAATCTAAAAACCTCATTTCTTACCCCAATTACCGACTCCGTCACTTGTGGAAACGTTTTGTTTAATAGTTGTAGCCCGATGTTCTTGTTCTCACTTTGGTGAGAAGCGAACATTACTAATCCGTAAGCATAACATGCTTCTTTATGTTGCATGTTAGCCGCTTTTTCTAAATCACGAAGTCCAATATTCGGATATATTAAGTCAAAATAATTTCTTAACTCGTTGCGTAAAATAGCATTTGGGTTCCCCGCAATATATGCGTCAAAGTAAACACATCGTAAATTATGGGTTTCCCAATGTGATATCCCCCATCTTTCAAACGAAAGTCTCTTATAAACCAAGACATTCTTGGAACGTTCTTCGAATGTCTTACAAACTGATCTCGCCTTAAATAGTTGTGCCGAGGAATTCTGACCGACTCTAGACAAGATTTCATCAATCATGTCTCCGGGTAGGTCTCTTAAAATATTGGGTTGTCTATCCATTTTGTGTCTTTAAACTGTAAAATAGACAAGAGTTAGATTCATAAAAAAATACTTATTAATACAAGCAATTTTTACATATATCATAAAGCATAAGCACACTATATTACATATATTACACCACACGAATACAACTATCTTATTCCGACTCGCTCGTTTCTTCTTCTTCGGTTTTGGTTCGTTTTTCCAAGTTTCTAGGGATATATGATGTTCCCCTAATACTAACTGTCGTTTTCCACAACGGTTTAGAAAAACCTGGTGGTTTAGAGGTTCTCGGGTCATTGTTACAACTTAAGGACTTCGGGGGTTGACGATACATATAAAGTTCATCGGGGTTGGAATTAGATTTCTCTATTTTTATGCCCTTTCCCTTATTATTTTCTTTTGCCTTTTTAAATTCAGTTGGGGTAATTTCTATAACATCATCGGAATTCTCGTCGGAATCCGATTCATCGGAGAATTGGTAATCCTCCCAATATTTTGCTTCCTTGGCGGAAACACCATTGACCATAATTAACCTTAGTCGGTTGGTTGAGGATTTTCTTTTACTTAACCATTTTATTATTTCCCCCACCGGTTCTACTTCTTCATCCGGTTCCGATTCTTCTTCCGGTTCCGACTCTTCTTCCGGTTCCGACTCTTCTTCTGGTTCCTCTTCGGGAACTTGTGAATCAGTCCACGAATCATTCCAATTTACATTTGACTCTTCATTATTATTAGGTGAGTCAATGGGACTTGTTCTAGAGGTAGACATCTATCACATAATATCAAACGCGTTAAGAGATTAATATATCACATAATATTCACATGTTAAAAATATATAGTTTCCAACAAAATTTGTTAAGCAATCATTTTTCAAGTAAACACGGTCGAAGTCCAGACTCACTAATGCATCCTAACAAACTCGATAAGACACACTAATGTAAAATTCTGGTTCTCTAAGACCAACGCTCGGATACCAACTGAAATGTCCCGTTCTTATTGATTAAAAACGTTCCATATTAATTGATTTCGTTGCGAGGTTTTGACCTCTATATGAGACGTTTTTCAAAGACTGCATTCATTTTTAAAACAAACCATAACCTTTATTTCATAGATAAAGGTTTTAAAAAGCTTTACGTAGATTATCAAATAATGATAATCTAAAATATCATGTTTACATACGACCATTACATAATGGTTTACAATACAAATATGTTACAACAAAATAAGTTTCTTGAATGCAGTTTTTACACAATATCATACAAGCATGGACTCCAAATCTCGTCCTTATTTAAGTATACGACAGCGGAAGCTCTTAATAATCACCTGAGAATAAACGTGCTTAAAACGTCAACAAAAATGTTGGTGAGTTATAGGTTTAACCTATATATATCAAATCATAATAATAGACCACAAGATTTCATATTTCAATACACATCCCATACATAGAGATAAAAATCATTCATATGGTGAACACCTGGTAACCGACATTAACAAGATGCATATATAAGAATATCCCCATCATTCCGGGACACCCTTCGGATATGATATAAATTTCGAAGTACTAAACCATCCGGTACTTTGGATGGGGTTTGTTAGGCCCAATAGATCTATCTTTAGGATTCGCGTCAATTAGGGTGTCTGTTCCCTAATTCTTAGATTACCAGACTTAATAAAAAGTGGCATATTCGATTTCGATAATTCAACCATAGAATGTAGTTTCACGTACTTGTGTCAATTTTGTAAATCATTTATAAAACCTGCATGTATTCTCATCCCAAAAATATTAGATTTTAAAAGTGGGACTATAACTCACTTTCACAGATTTTTACTTCGTCGGGAAGTAAGACTTGGCCACTGGTTGATTCACGAACCTATAACAATATATACATATATATCAAAGTATGTTCAAAATATATTTACAACACTTTTAATATATTTTGATGTTTTAAGTTTATTAAGTCAGCTGTCCTCGTTAGTAACCTACAACTAGTTGTCCACAGTTAGATGTACAGAAATAAATCGATAAATATTATCTTGAATCAATCCACGACCCAGTGTATACGTATCTCAGTATTGATCACAACTCAAACTATATATATTTTGGAATCAACCTCAACCCTGTATAGCTAACTCCAACATTCACATATAGAGTGTCTATGGTTGTTCCGAAATATATATAGATGTGTCGACATGATAAGTCGAAACGTTGTATACGTGTCTATGGTATCTCAAGATTACATAATATATAATACAAGTTGATTAAGTTATGGTTGGAATAGATTTGTTACCAATTTTCACGTAGCTAAAATGAGAAAAATTATCCAATCTTGTTTTACCCATAACTTCTTCATTTTAAATCCGTTTTGAGTGAATCAAATTGCTATGGTTTCATATTGAACTCTATTTTATGAATCTAAACAGAAAAAGTAGAGGTTTATAGTCGGAAAAATAAGTTACAAGTCGTTTTTGTAAAGGTAGTCATTTCAGTCGAAAGAACGACGTCTAGATGACCATTTTAGAAAACATACTTCCACTTTGAGTTTAACCATAATTTTTAGATATAGTTTCATGTTCATAATAAAAATCATTTTCTCAGAATAACAACTTTTAAATCAAAGTTTATCATAGTTTTTAATTAACTAACCCAAAACAGCCCGCGGTGTTACTACGACGGCGTAAATCCGGTTTTATGGTGTTTTTCGTGTTTCCAGGTTTTAAATCATTAAGTTAGCATATCATATAGATATAGAACATGTGTTTAGTTGATTTTAAAATTCAAGTTAGAATGATTAACTTTTGTTTGCGAACAAGTTTAGAATTAACTAAACTATGTTCTAGTGATTACAAGTTTAAACCTTCGAATAAGATAGCTTTATATGTATGAATTGAATGATGTTATGAACATCATTACTACCTTAAGTTCCTTGGATAAACCTACTGGAAAAGAGAAAAATGGATCTAGCTTCAACGGATCCTTGGATGGCTCGAAGTTCTTGAAGCAGAATCATGACACGAAAACAAGTTCAAGTAAGATCATCACTTGAAATAAGATTGTTATAGTTATAGAAATTGAACCAAAGTTTGAATATGATTATTACCTTGTATTAGAATGATAACCTACTGTAAGAAACAAAGATTTCTTGAGGTTGGATGATCACCTTACAAGATTGGAAGTGAGCTAGCAAACTTGAAAGTATTCTTGATTTTATGTAACTAGAACTTGTAAAATATATGAAGAACACTTAGAACTTGAAGATAGAACTTGAGAGATATCAATTAGATGAAGAAAATTGAAGAATGAAAGTGTTTGTAGGTGTTTTTGGTCGTTGGTGTATGGATTAGATATAAAGGATATGTAATTTTGTTTTCATGTAAATAAGTCATGAATGATTACTCATATTTTTGTAATTTTATGAGATATTTCATGCTAGTTGCCAAATGATGGTTCCCACATGTGTTAGGTGACTCACATGGGCTGCTAAGAGCTGATAATTAGAGTGTATATACCAATAGTACATACATCTAAAAGCTATGTATTGTACGAGTACGAATACGGGTGCATACGAGTAGAATTGTTGATGAAACTAAACGAGGATGTAATTGTAAGAATTTTTGTTAAGTAGAAGTATTTTGATAAGTGTCTTGAAGTCTTTCAAAAGTGTATGAATACATATTAAAACACTACATGTATATACATTTTAACTGAGTCGTTAAGTCATCGTTAGTCGTTACATGTAAATGTTGTTTTGAAACCTTTAGGTTAACGACCTTGTTGAATGTTGTTAACCCATTGTTTATTATAACAAATGAGATGTTAAATTGTTATATTATCATGATATTATGATATATAATATATATCTTAGTATGATGTATATACAGTTAAATGTCGTTACAACGATAATCGTTACATATATGTCTTGTTTCGAAATCATTAAGTTAGTAGTCTTATTTTTTTATATGTATTTCATTGTTAATACACTTAATAATATATTTACTTATCATTTAACATAATTAAACAAGTGTATCAATATCTTAATATGATTCATATGTACCTAGTAAGACGTTGTTATAACGATAATCGTTATATATATCGTTTTCGAGTTTCTTAAATTAATAGTCTCATTTTTATGTATATAACTCATTGTTAAAATACCTAATGAGATACATACTTATAATAAAAACATGTTAACTATATATATAACCATATATATGTCATCGTATAGTTTTTACAAGTTTTAACGTTCGTGAATCACCGGTCAACTTGGGTGGTCAATTGTCTATATGAAACATATTTCAATTAATCAAGTCTTAACAAGTTTGATTGCTTAACATGTTGGAAACATTTAATCATGTAAATATCAATCTCAATTAATATATATAAACATGGAAAAGTTCGGGTCACTACATGTATCATATTAAGATATTGATACACTATATTTAACATGATGAAATGATATTTAAATATATCATTAAGTGTGTTAACAATGAGCTACATATGTAAAAACAAGACTACTAACTCTAGAATTACGAAACGAGACTTATATGTAACGATTATCGTTGTAACGATATTTTAATGTATATATCATATTAAGAGATATTCATACATCATAATATCATGATAATATAATAATTTAACATCTCATTTGATATAATAAACATTGGGTTAACAACATTAATTGAGATCGTTAACTTAAAGGTTTCTAAACAACACTTACATGTAACGACTAACGAAGACTTAACGACTCCATTAGAATGTATATACATGTTGTGTATTAATATGTATTCATACAATTTTGAAAGACTTCAAGACACTTATCAAAATACTTCTACTTAACAAAAAAGCTTACAATTACATCCTCGTTCAGTTTCATCAACAATTCTACTCGTATGCACCCGTATTCGTACTCGTACAATACACAACTTTTAGATGTATGTACTATTAGTATATACACTCCAATGATCAGCTCTTAGCAGCCCATGTGAGTCACCTAACACATGTGGGAACCATCATTTGACAACTAGCATGAAATATCTCATAAAATTACAAAAATATGAGTAATCATTCATGAATTATTTACATGAAAACAAAATTACATATCCTTTATATCTAATCCATATACCAACGACCAAAAACACCTACAAATACTTTCATTCTTCAATTTTCTTCATCTAATTGATCTCTCTCAAGTTCCATCTTCAAGTTCTAAATGTTCTTCATAAATTCTACAAGTTCTAGTTTCATAAAATTAAGAATACTTCCAAGTTTACTAGCTCACTTCCAATCTTGTAAGGTGATCATCCAACCTCAAGAAATCCTTGTTGTTAACAGTAAGATATCATTCTAAATCAAGGTAATACTCATATACAAACTTTGATTCAATTTCTACAACTATAACAATCTTATTTCGAGTGAAAATCTTACTTGAACTGTTTTCGTGCCATGATTCTGCTTCAAGAACTTTCAAGCCATCCAAGGATCCTTTGAAGCTAGATCTATTTTTCTCATTTCCAGTAGCTTTATCCAAAAAACTTGAGGTAGTAATGATGTTCATAACATCATTCGATTCATACATATAAAGCTATCTTATTCGAAGGTTTAAACTTGTAATCACTAGAACATAGTTTAGTTAATTCTAAACTTGTTCACAAACAAAAGTTAATCCTTCTAACATGTCTTTTAAAATCAACTAAACACATGTTCTATATCTATATGATATGCTAACTTAATGATTTAAAATCTGGAAACACGAAGAACACCGTAAAACCGGACATACGCCGTCGTAGTAACACAGCGGGCTGTTTTGGGTTAGTTAATTAAAAACTAAGATAAACTTTGATTTAAAAGTTGTTCTTCTGGGAAAATGATTTTTCTTATGAACATGAAACTATATCCAAAAATCAAGGTTAAACTCAAAGTGAAAGTATGTTTTCCAAAATGGTCATCAAGATGTCGTTTTTTTGACAGAAATGACTACCTCTTTAGTAATTGACATGTAACTTAAATTTCTGACTATAAACCTATACCTTTTATGTTTAGATTCTTAAATTAGAGTTCAATATGAAACCATAGCAATTTGATTCACTCAAAACGGATTTAAAATGAAGAAGTTATGGGTAAAACAAGATTGGATAATTTTTCTTGTTGTAGCTACGTGAAAATTGGTAACAAATCTATATTAATCATATCCTAGCTAACTTATATTGTATTATACATGTATTCTAATATATTATGTAATCTTGGGATACCATAGACACGTATGCAAATGTTTTGACATATCATATCGACCCATTGTATATATTATTTGGAACAACCATAGACACTCTGTATGCAGTATTGTGGGAGTTAGCTATACAGGGTTGAGGTTGATTCCAAAAATATATATACTTTGAGTTGTGATCTAGCCTGAGACGTGTATACACTGGGTCGTGGATTGATTCAAGATAATATATATTGATTTATTTCTGTACATCTAACTGTGGACAACTAGTTGTAGGTTACTAACGAGGACAGCTGACTTAATACACTCAAATCTTTAAAATATAATAAAAATGGTTGTAATTATATTTTGATCATACTTTGATATATATGTACATATTTGTATAGGTTCGTGAATCGATCCGTGGCCAAGTCTTATTTCCGAGGAAGGAAATATCTTTGAAAGTGAGTTATAGTCCCACTTTTAAGATCTAATATTTTTGGGATGAGAATACATGCAGGTTTTATAAATGATTTACAAAATAGACACAAGTACGTGAACCTACATTCTATGGTTGAATTATCGAAATCGAATATGCCCCTTTTTATTAAGTATGGTAATCTAAGAATTAGGGAACAGACACCCTAATTGACGCAAATCCTAAATATAGATCTATTGGGCCTAACAAACCCCATCCAAAGTACCGGATGCTTTAGTACTTCGAAATTTATATCATATCCGAATGGTGTCCCGGAATGATGGGGATATTCTTATATATGCATCTTGTTAATGTCGGTTACCAGGTGTTCACCATATGAATGATTTTTATCTCTATGTATGGGATGTGTATTGAAATATGAAATCTTGTGGTCTATTGTTACGATTTGATATATATAGGTTAAACCTATAACTCACCAATATTTTTGTTGACGTTTAAAGCATATTTATTCTCAGGTGAATACTAAGAGCTTCCGCTGTTGCATAGTAAAATAAGGACAAGATTTGGAGTCCATGTTTGTATGATATTGTGTAAAAAAACTGCATTCAAGAAACATATGTCTATGTAATATATTTCTATTGTAAACCATTATGTAATGGTCGTGTGTAAATAGTATATTTTAGATTATCATTATATGATAATCTACGTAATGCTTTTGAAACCTTTATTGATAAAATAAAGGTTATGGTTGTTTTAAAAATGAATGCAGTCTTTGAAAAACGTCTCATATAGAGGTCAAAACCTCGCAACGAAATCAATTAATATGGAACGTTTATAATCAATATGAACGGGACATTTCACCAAAGTACTTGTAATATAACGTGTGTGATATGCGTTCGACACACCTAATCTTATTGTAATATAGTTATGAATTCGTTCACAGGGAGCAACGTTTAAGATTTTAGGACTGATAATTATTCTGAAGATATATGTTGTAAAATGGGGGTTTGAATAAAATAATAATGCAAAAATAAAAAAACGAATAACCAGATGGACGAAGCAGTGTTCACTCAGATGATTCACTAGTGACGTGGATTGTTTTTTCAATTAAAACCGATTAAATGTCTGATAAGTTATAATTCAATTATTCAAACTTGACTAACTCACTTAATCTCATTTGAAACAATCAAATTATACATGATAAAGCTATTGTGATTCAAACTAGGTTAAACTCACATAAAACCTTAATTACACCGATCACTCGGAGCAACTACATGACTGTGCTATCAAATTACCAATTAATTACCATTTACACTCACATGTAAATGTCTAAATCTCCTAAGAGTTGAAGCATAATCCTTTTATCACTAATAAACTCACATAAACTAGGTAATAAATTATGTAATTAAAGTAAAGTAACCAAATTGCACAATAATGAATCTTTTGGTTGAACACAATACTCATTAATCAATTAGATTAAGCTATTAAGATTTGATCCGGATTAAAATCACTTAAAATCCTAACTACAAAGATCACTCAATGTAATTATCACGGTTATGGTGCAAACCTACCATTCAATTACCGATTAGTTCCTTAATACAATCACTTGAAATCAAAGCCCTAATCGTCTAGATCACTAAATGTGTTGAAGTACACATTATCTACCATCAATTATCTCACAATAACTAATTGAAAACATATATAATTGAATTAAAGTAGAAAGCATGCATAACAATGGGTCTTTGACCAAACTTAAATAAACTAAATCAATCAAACATTAAATCCATGAGATAAAGAACAATCCAACAATCAAAAGCTATTACATCTGAGCAAACACTAAGGGTTTTAGCCAAACATGATCATAAAATCAAACAAACAATGGAAACAATAAGAATTCATAGTTTTATCACTAAAAGAGATGAAATCTAGAGTACCAATGATGTTGTAATGATCTAATCTTCAATCCTAGATGAAAGCCCTTTAGATTTGGTGAAGAATGGCTTTTGAATGACCAAAATCGCCCAACCCTAGCTCCCAAATCGTCAAAAACAAGGTCTCCCCGTATGCAGCTCGAATTTTAGGTTTTATAAGTTTTTTCCCGTTTTTAGCAGATCTCGGATAGGGAAGTAGAGATCCTGATTAAGGAAGTAGAGATCCTAAATAGGGAAGTAGGGATCCCTGATGGTGATCCTTCTTTTTCAGCTTTTTGGCTTAGAGATCCTTTATAGGGATCTTTGGAGATCCCCACTAGGGAAGTATTTCTGATCAAAATCTCATAAAAACATGTAATTCCCCAATGGGGATGTGTTGAGTTCCCTGATGGGGATTGCTACTATTTTAGGTATTTTTTCTTTCGGCTCACCGGATCAGCTCGGATGAAAAATACACTTCAAATCTTCAATAAAAATTAGCTTTTTATCTTCAAATATCAACCTAAATAGATATAAACTAAGCCGATAGTGCGTAGTAAAATATGTATAAATGGAGCACTATCAAAATCCCCCACACTTGAACCTTGCTTGTCCTCGAGCAAGTCTATCTTCAAATAATATCAACTAATGTAGAGATGAACATACTCGGACAAGTCTTCAAAAATTAGAAAATCAAGACTTACCGATATCAATCTTTAGAAGCAATAATTCCATACCGCGTAGTCTTCAATCATAGCAAGCATAAGGTTCAAGTCTTCAACAAACCATCAAATTAACCACAATTCAAGCCTAAATCTACCCATCACTACCATTTCCCCAGTCAAAGTCAACTCCATCTTCTAAAAAGTCATCAATCATTAATCATCAAGTATACAATTTTTCACAAACTCGAACTTTTTACCTCCTTGACTTTGACCAATTATGTAGGATAGCCATCAATTTACCAAAATTAACTCAAAATTATCAACAAGATATAAATCATAAGCTCCAATCACCATGAAAATCACAATGTAAACCCCCAAAATGAACAAGGCTATAAATATCACAAAAAATTACCGTTCACCAAGGAATCTGTCGTGCACAAAGTATATGCCTTCAAAAAGTATGCTTCTTTCATCAGCCCGCTATGGCTATCCCTCTTTTACCTCCATGCCTCCAAAACACCAATGATTCGTCAATTCCATATAAAATCGGCAATTCCAAAAATTGGGTTAAGGTGGGTGTGCCAAAGCGTAGGGGACTGGTTACCCCTATCTTTATGGTCAATTCGGGCACAGGATAACCGGCACTCATCAATCTTTCTATCACAACTCTATGGTTTCTCTCATAGTAGGGCGAAAGCATTGACGGAGGTTCATGGAATTAGTGCCCCACGTGGCTAATTAAGAGGTCCATCAATTCCATGATTTGGCTCAAAAGTCGGTGTGCATACAAGCCTTTTCGATTATGGGACAGCCGCACGGGTAGTTGCACTTAAGCGACCTACCTTGGGTGTAAATTTTTCTGAGAGTCTATTGCACGAAACCTGAAAGACTTTACTTTCAAGCAAAGGTTTTTTGAAACAAACTTTACTTGTAAGACTTTACTTACAAGTTCGGAAGACTTTACTTCCTAAGAACAACATGGGAGGACTGGATTCTCCCAGAAGTGTTTAAACACTTGTTTAAAGTTTTATTTAAGGTCCTCAGACCCCACTTCCCACGCATCTTAGCTTTTATGCTAATTTTAAGAAAATGTAGGAAGCAGATACTACATTCCCGTATTTTAAAGGTTACCATGGCTTTGGCCATGACGTGTGTTGTCTAAGCAAATGCTAGCATGAAACTATTGCTCTTACATAAAAAGACAGCACAGTTGAAGCTCAAGGCTCCTCTTCCCACAGTACGATACATCGGTGTAATACATTGTGAAATGAAGTATTAACCAATGTCAGTATGAAATGATGTAGATTAGGAAGTCTCCTACACCAAGTAAGACGGGCATTCGGAAGTCTTAACTTCCTTCATGGATGCACTTTGATCATCCTAAAATTTTGGTTTTTAAAACCCTGGAAGACTTTGCTTCCTTATTACACATAACTCACGCAAAAGACAATACAAAACACCAAATTCACCAAAATCATAGAGGTACCTGCATAATTTAACTTACAAAAGTGATAACATTTGCTTCATAAAACAACTACACTTGGCTTTTTGAATGAGTTAAAAATTTTAAAATTTCCCAAAATTTTCAACTATTCAATAAAAAATAAGACTCAAGCCAAGTGTATTACATCCGCGAGAATTTATATCTCTCCCCCACACTTAAGATCATGTAATGCCCTCATTTACATGAAATCAAAAATATAAAGTATAAATTCGAGAGGACAATAGAGTGAATGAGAAAAATATAACCGGATGTAGAGCAATATAATCGAGAAACGAAGTGACAGACAGCTCTGCACTGACGGCCATTCCTCGATTGTCATCACATTATAGTACCTGCAATGATTACACAAGAACAGAACACAAAAAGAAAAATATTTTTTTTTAAATTTTTTTTTTTTTTGGTTTTTTCAATTTTTAAGGGTTTTTAAGTTTTAAAACTCACGCAATATACAAATTTTACATGTGCAAATTTATTAATAAGTCTTGCACTAGACTCTACCTTCCTCTCAACTGATGCCTAGATGGTGGGTTCCCTCCTTCTTCAAACAATGGGAACCACCACTTTCAATACCATTGCTGATCACACTTATCAACCAATCATCCGCGGCCCTTGACTCCCTAGTCAGTTCCCTCAACTTTTCTTTCTATTTTTCAGATAAATTAGAAACTAATCGGAGTCTTAACTGCTCATCTTTCTCATTCATCGTTTTCTTAACCCGCCCGAATAACCTTCTCATAGACCTATCAACAACGCTATCATCGGGCGGTTTAACCTCGGGTTTTTCTTTAACAACTCGACCCCCACACTTAGGCTTTTTACTAGTCTCCGTTTTAACATTATTAGTTTCACTAGTCAACACATTCACAGAATCAATGGGTGTGGGTGGTGGTTTAACACTAAACTTTGTTTGAAAAATCAAAGTCTTACCTTTATCCCTCAAAATCAACTTACAAGTCCTCCAGTCAGTTAATGCACCTGCAGTTGCTAAAAATGGTCTACCTAAAACAATGGGTACAACCTTATCCTCAAGCATATCAACAACCACAAAGTCTGCCGGGAACTCTAATTCACCTATTTTAATCACCAAATTTTCAGCAATCCCTATGGGTTTACTAATTGACTGGTTAATCAATCTAACTCCAGTATTAGTCGAATTAAGTTCATCTAAACCCAAACATGAATAAATAGATAATGGCATAAGATTGATACTCGCACCTGAATCAGTTAAACACCTAAAAATTTCAGAGTCATCAATCCTACAGGGCACTATGAATGGCCCGGGATCACCTAACTTTGGTGGCATATCACTCTTTTCCAAAATAGCAGCACATTCCACTTCAAGAAATGCGGATGATGCCTGCTCATGCTCACCCTTCTTTGCCATTAAATCTTTCAAAAATTTTCCATAATTGGGATACTTGCAAGAACATCAACCAAAGGTACATGCACACAAATATTTTCATTAGAATTAATAGACTTACAAATAGTGTCCTTTGGTTGCTCGGATTGAATAGCTCTTGGATATGGAATGGGTGGCTTGTAAACTTTCAACTTAGGTGACAGTTTCACCTCTTCTTCCACTTTAATCTCATCAACACTAAACTCAGGGGACTCGGTAGTCTCAACACTATTCACCTCCAACTCTTGATTATCTGAACTAGAAGAACTCCCCGTCATCAAACTCATTAAGTAATCACCATAAGCGGGAGTAATATCACTAACTCGAATCCAACAGTCTACACCATTATGAGTATAAGTAGGAATAACCTCATCGAAATCATAACCCTCATCACCAGAAATAGCATTAACATACGAATAGGTAGGAACCTGAGGCTCTTTATTCTTCGCATCACTTCGGTTATTATTAGTCAAGATTGTTCGGGGTGGCCCATTGACATTCGGATTGGCTTGCGTATTCGAAGGGAGAGCACCCGGTGGTCTCTCCGTGAGTGACTGAGCTATACGCCCCACATCCCGTTCTAAATTCTGAATCGAAGCCTGTTGACTTCTCACTTGCTGTTTTGTTGATTCACTATCTTGCCTCAATGCCGTGATGCTTTCATCTGTCTTTATTACAAAACCCCGCAACAACTCCTCTAATGAAGGACCCTTATCCACATATGACTGATTTTGATTTCGATTAACAAACTCCGATGGTCCGTTTCTTTGATAACCCAAACTACCTCCTTGATACTGATTATTGTATTGATTACCCAAGTAGTTCACCTGCTCTTCTACATTGCATGATTACAATCTTTTGTAAGATGTGGTCCCTGACATAACTCACAACCAACCTTCATAGCGTGCATCTCTTTAGTCATCGTTTCCATTTGTCTTTTAACAGTTGCAAGTTGTGCTCTAACCGATGCGAGCTCGTCACTAGTTTCGGTACTAGCGACATAAGAAAAACGAGAAACATCCATCTCTTGATGCCAATCATAAGAGTGTGTAGCTGTTTCAGAGATGATTTCATAAGATTCATCCGGAGTCTTTTTCATCAAAGAACCACCTGCAGCAATATCTATTTATTTCCTCGTCGGCACATTAACACCTTTATAGAAGATCTGGACCTTATTGAAGTTGTTCAACCCGTGTTGAGGACAATTACGTAACATCTTACCAAACTGTGTCCATGCATCATAAAGTGTCTCATGTAGCTTTTGAGTGAAGTGATTAATGTCACTTTGCAATTGAGCAGCCTTAGAAGCTGGAAAGAAACGCAACAGAAACTTATCTTCCATCGTAGTCCAACTATCAATATCACCTTCAGGAAATGATTCTAACCAGTCCTTGGCGTCATCTTTCAAACACCAAGGAAAAACTCTCAAATAAATAACAGTATCTTCAACCTGAGCAATCTTGAAAAATTTACAAATACTCTTAAAATTTTGAAGGTGCTCGAATGCATCTTCTTTCGGTGTACCCCTGAACTGACATTGATGAGTTATCATGTTAAGAATCTACCCCTTGTGTAGTGACCCGGAAATTTCTGATCAAATTTAAACCTTAATCTTTATATGTTTCCGACACGATAAGCAAAGTCTGTAACGTTGAGTCTTGAAAACTTTGAAACTATACTCAGGTAATCAATTACCCTTTGACTATGCTCGACGATTCACGAACAATTGTGTGTAAATAAATAAGTAAATAAATATATATATGTAAATATAAATATAAGTGTTTAATTAAAATAATATTATTTAGTCATTCAAATTAAATATGTGGAGTGACATACAAAATAATTAAAATGTTATTAAAATAAATATATATAAATATATATATGAATTCTATACACAATTAATATAATATGTATGTTGTAAAATGTATACAAAATATATATATATATATATATATATATATATACATATATGTATATATATATATATACATACATATATATATATATATACATATATATATACATATATGTATATATATATATACATATATATATATACATATATATATACATATATGTATATATATATATATATATATATATATATATATATATATATATATATATATATATATATATATATATATATATATATATATATATATATATATATATATATATAAATATTCAAATATGTAATTTGTTAGAATAAGTGTTACATAAATAATGAAATGTAAAGTTAATGTATTATTTGAAATTGCAAGTTAAAACATAAATAATATATTAATATTATTATTATTACTTTCATTATTATTACTAAGGTTAATGTTGATAATGATATTAATATATGTATTATTATTATTATTATAAAAAGTTGTTACATGTAACTTGATACATTATTATTATCAGTATTATTATTATTATTTGATATCATTATTAATAAAATTATTTTTAATACAAATGGTATTATCATTAAATTATTAATTATTAGTTATTAGAAATATTGATATTATTATCATTATTATAAAATTTATATAATTGTTGTTTGTATTAATGCATGTATATATTTAATAATACTGAATATGATCAGATACATATACAAGTATTCAGATATATAAAGTGCTGATATATAAATTTAAATGCAGATATATTTATATATATATATATATATATATATATATATATATATATATATATATATATATATATATATATATATATATATATATATATATATATATATATATATATATATATATATATATATATATATGCGTATGAATATATCTACATGTATCTATTTATTTAATTCTTTTTTTTCTATTTCTTTCTTCTTGTTTCCTATTCGACATCACAATCCAACTGTTTTAGATTGGTACTTCTGCCTCCAAAGTCTGTATTAGAACAAATTCCATATCAGATGTTGCCAAATTCTGTTATCAATCGTAATCCTTTTATTATTATTTTTTATTTATTCTCCTTTTTGTCTGATTGAAAATAAGTGACGATCAATGAGACTATAAACCAATTGAACTATTATGTATTATGAGTAACACCCTCGGTTCACCCCTTATCAATATCATTTATCAATTAATTCGCTGTTATCAATCGAATCTTAAACAGAAATAAGAAGAGAAGCACGATACCTCTGTTATTACACTTTTTAGCCAAAACTCAATCACGGATCAATCTTCAAAAACTAAAAGTGCAATTGTGTTAGGAATCTCCTATATAAACTGTCTGGAAGGTTTCAAGTCTCAATTCAATGAATTGAAATCGAATTTTGAAGTCAAAGTTTAGAAATCAAAAAGTCAACTATTTGTTCTTCATGAAATCCGATATTTTTGTTAATGTTCTGTCGAAATTGAGGATTCACAAAGATTTCTGAAGTGTTATGAAATACTTTTCGTGTTATAAACATTGTCCAAAACACTTTCTATTGCGAAAATCAATTTTTTTTTTCTAAAAGGCCTACGACGAGCAGCAAGGCTGCTGTATTATTTTTTTTATTTTTTATTTTGTTGTTGTTTGTTTTAGATAAAAACAATTGATTCTGATTTTGGATTTGTTTCAAAGTATTTCAAATCGTTGCTTGTTAGTCGACTTAGTGTTGAAGAAGAAGAGATAGAGATAAACGGAGGAAACAGTATAATTAAAATTAAGATGGGAATAATATCAGAAAACTAGTAGCGGAGGAGTGGTCTTGGGGTGTTTGTGTCGAGAGGTCGCGGGTTCGAGCCCGGTGGTGGGCATTTCTTTTTAGAACGAATCTATTAAAGGGTATATTTCTCCTTTCTTTTCTAATTATTATTATTATTATTTGTTATTATTATTGTTATGTTAATGGTTATAATTATTATTATAAATACAAATTATTATTATTATTATTATTATTATTAATAGAGTTAATATCATTATATAACTAATAATATCATTGTTATTAGTATTATTATTATGAATATCATTATGATTAGTAATAATGTGATTAATAAGATTGTTGTTATTATTATCATTTTAGTTATTATTATGTAATATCACTGAGTATTACTAGTATTATTATTATTATCATTATTTTCAGTGATATGAGTATGACTATTATTATTATTATATTTATCAACAACAAATATATGTATTATCATTATTATTAGTTTTATTATTATTATGATTATAATTATTATTATTATTGTTAATGTATGTATTATTATTTTTAACATGATTAGGATTATTGTTAGTATTATTTATTAGTTATTATGATTATTATTATTAATCTAAGTATCATTATCATTAATATTAGAATATTAGGAGTACCCTTTTTCATTAATTTTCGTATTATTAATTATGAACACTACAAATTTCTATTTAAAACTATAATTATTATTAAACTTACCATTACTATTGAAAATGCTATTTTTGCTAAAACTATTATTTTTACTTTATCATTACTAATAGAATTACCATTTTTACTAAAATTACTATTATCATTATTATTATTATTCTTAAACTAGTACTACTACAGTTGATAATTTTACAAAACAAACGATATATAAATATATAAATACAGATATATTTACTAAATAAAGTATACTAATACTACATAAGATTTCGTTTTAACTAGTAACATTTATTAAATATCAAATAAGTATCATAATGTAAAGTAAGTATTAATAAAATTATATATATATAAGAACATTAATCTTAATACATAAAAAAAATAGATATACACTTGTTTGATTACGATTATTTGTTTTAATATAAATACAAATGATATAGGTTCGTGAATCCGAGGTCAAACCCTGCATTGTTCAATATCGTCATATGTATTTTTACTACAAAATACATTAGGTGAGTTTCATTATTCCCTTTTTATATACATTTTGGGCAGAGAATACATGCAAATGCTTTATTAACTGTTTTACAATATTTATATGCGTGAGTTTCATTTGCTCCCCTTTTACTCTTTACATTTTTGGGGCTGAAAATACATGTAAATACTTTATTAACTATTTTACAATAATTATATGCGTGAGTTTCATTACTCCCTTTTTAAATGCTTTTCCAATATATATTTTTTTGGGACTGAGAATGCATGCGCTGTTTTATATCTGTTTTACGAAATAGACACAAGTACTTGAAACTACATTCTATGGTTGAATTAGTAAACCGAATATGCCCCTTGTTAGTCTGGTAATCTAAGAATTAGGGAACAGACACCCTAATTGACGCGAATCCTAAAGATAGATCTATCGGGCCCAACAAGCCCCATCCAAAGTACCGGATGCTTTAGTACTTCGAAATTTATATCATGTTCGAAGGAGGATCCCGGAATGATAGGGGATATTCTTATATGCATCTTGTTAATGTTGGTTACCAGGTGTTCAATCCATATGAATGATATTTTGTCTCTATGCATGGGACGTTTATTTATGAGAACTGAAAATGAAAATCTTGTGGTCTATTAAAATGATGGAAATGATTATTTATGTTAAATTAATGAACTCACCAACCTTTTGGTTGACACTTTAAAGCATGTTTATTCTCAGGTATAAAAGAAGTCTTTCGCTGTGCAATTGCTCATTTTAAAGATATTACTTGGAGTCATTCATGACATATTTCAAAAGACGTTGCATTCAAGTCGTAGAGTTTATCAAGATTCTTATTAAGTCAATTATAGTTTAGATATATTATGAAATGATATGCAAGCCGTCAACTTTCAATGTATTGAAAGTTTGTCTTTTTAAAAATGAATGCAATGTTTGTAAAATGTATCATATAGAGGTCAATTACCTCGCTATGTAACCAACTATTGTGAATCATTTATAATCGATACGGACTTCGTCCGGATGGATTAGGATGGGTCTTCACAGTTGGTATCAGAGCGGTGGTCTTAGCGAACCGGGTCTTGCATGAGTGTGTCTAACTGATAGTCGTTAGGATGCATTAGTGAGTCTGGACTTCGACCATGTCTGCATGTCAAAAGTTTTGCTTATCATTTCGTGTCGAAAATTATCTGCTTATCATTCTTAGTCTAGACACATCTTACTGCATTGATTGCATGAATCGTGTATAGACAAAATTCATATCTTAGCGTATCTGATAATTCATATCTTAGCGTATCTGTTACTGTAGACCTTGCCTGACAGATTCCGTAGAGTCCTCCGAAATTTATGAGATTTTAGTATTTTATATGCATATGTAAATTATGTATTGCAGGATACTAATCTACATCCTATAATCTATTTCTTATCGAAAATCCTTCATCTAATCATATGAGATGAATCCCTTAACCAGTTCGAGTCCCTCAGATTCAGATAGCTATTCCGATAGTTATTCCGACAGTTATTCCGACATGGACGTTCACCTGAGCTCCGAAAGCATGCGTCACTAGAATGAATCAACCAATCATTCATCCCCAATTTATCTGATGAGTTCGTAGTCGACTTAATCAATGGAGACAAGAAGAAGGTGATCCTTTCCATCAACCGAAATCACCTCTTGGCGATGAACCTGAAGCACTTACCTGCGAACCTATTCGAAACACCATTTTATCTCTCATTTCCAGAGTATCTCGTCACGATTAAATACTATCTCAAATTCTAAACCTTATTCATCCGCTCGTTCCGACTGACAATCATCCCGGAGTAATCCAAGAAGTCAACGAGCTTCGCGCCCGAGTTGTAGCCTTGGAGAATATGGTACAAAATGTATCAGCTTCAGCAACATCACCGGCACCAACAGTATCACCAACATCAATACCATTACCACCAACAACCCAAGTTTCAACGTCACACGCCTCAACATCTCATTCTGTACCTCGCGCATAATCATCGTTCTACGAATTGTTCTGCATGATTTATCTTCGTTCAACATGGCGAATATGTAATCTCTAATGTTTTAGAGATTATATATTCTGTTCTAACGGTAAATCAAATGAGTTTAATATCATATTGACTCATTAAATCCATAATTATATCTGAAGAAAACATATATGTATATATGTTTTCATAAAGATTGTAATTAAAAATTCCTTTGTACAAACTGTTAATGGTGAAAATATTTTAACGGGTAGGTAATACCCTAGAAATATTTAGATTTCACATTAATAAGTTACACTGTACATTCTTCGAATCTGATTCAATAGTCATTTACTATCCTACTTACAACCACAGAAGTACGAATCCGTTCCTCACCGAATAACTATTTTCATTCAAATTCAATTTCATATTTGGATTTTGACCTATCAGAATCCAACAAGTGGCATAATGAAGAAAACATTTGACAAACTAAAATTTGTTAGAAAAAAACAAATTAACTATGAGAAATTTTGTTAAGAAACCACGCTAACAAAATCCTAGCTAACTGTTCCTAGCTAACTGTTAATTCTGTATCACATTTTATTTTATCGTAATTTATTTATCGCAATTTAATTATCTCAATTTATTTATCGCAGTTTATTTATTGCAATTTATATTCTGGCAATTTTATTTATCGTCATTTAATTTCTGTTATTTACTTTACGCACTTTATTTATCGTTATTTAATTTCTGTTATTTATTTTACGCACTTTAAATATCGGGACACGTATACAAGGTTTTGAAATATCATATCGACGCATTTATATATATTATTTGGAATAACCATAGACACTCTATATGCAGTAATGATCGAGTTCTCTATACAGGGTTGAGGTTGATTCTATAATAATATATATAATTTGAGTTGTGATCCAGTCTGAGACATGTACACGGGTCACGATACGTATTAATTAATTCGGATATTATATATATTAAACTATATATGAATTATTGGATTGTTAACTGTAGACTATCGACTGTGGACTAATAACATTAGACAATCAAAATGAAATAAAATATTGATTATAACCTATGAAACTAAACAATTCTTCAAGTTGCCACTTGATTTCATCTTAAACCTCATTTGTATTTTGACAATTATAATCTGCGTTCAAACCTTTCATAATTCTTGAAAACAACTCAATTGAGAGGATGAACCAACCGCACTTCAGCTATGGAAGAAAAGATTGATACATATAGAAAACAGTCAGAACTTGAGCAAACATTTAACACGTATCTGTGCTAATTTCTTAGTGTTATTAATACCCAAAATAACTTTGTAATCCCTTTCAAAATTAGCAAATTTTGTCACAGCTCCAACAAGTCAACTTCGACTTTTCACTCGGATTAGCTTATTATAACCCTGATATATAAGTTGTCTTCGTCATCATTACCGGAGAATCGTTTATATCTCATTATTGTAGCAAGTAAATTTACCAACAACCCCGTTGATCTTTGACTTTTCAAAAAATCATTACATTCAGTGAAACCCCATCATTTACTCATTTACGTCTTATAATGTGATGACCCGAAAATTCCTGACCAAATTTAAACTTAATCTTTGTATGAGTAACATTTTCGACACGATAAACAAAGTCTGTAAAACTGAATCTCAAAATTTTTGAACTATTTTCATATATTCAAATACCTTTCGGTTGTTCTCGATGATTCGCGAACAATTATATGTATATAGATACATATATATATACTATAACTTGAAAACGTAACAATGTATTAATTTTTTTTATACCGTACATTAAACTTATTGGTTTAAATATTTATTTGAATATATATGATAAGTTGGAATATTAATTGTATGAATAACTTACGACGTATATTTAAAACGTGTTTATGAATGTTGAAAATATATATTAACTTGGTCATAAAACGATTTGTTATTATATATATATATATATATATATATATATATATATATATATATATATATATTAACAAATAGCGAGACAATGATTTATAGAAGTAAATGACCAAAACACTCGAAAGTTTAAGATACACTTTGAATGATATAGTTTATTGATAATTTAAGACTATATTTTGACAAAAGTACGAGTCACAAAACGTAAATTACGAGTTTTCTAAGCGTACGAAAATGCGTTCGAGAAACCGGAACTAGGACATAAGTCGAGTGACAACGTACGAGTCATCAGAACGAAAATTACAAGTCAACTATGCACATGAATTTAATATAATATATAATTAATTATTTAAATTATATATATTATATATATTATATGTAATTATGTCGACAAACAAGAAAACAAAAAATATGTGAGCTGGATCTGACGGCCATGCGATCGCATGAGAAATAGGCATAAAACCCATGCGATCGCATGGGCATCAGAATCAGGCCACATTATAAAGCTCAATCATTCGGTTCAGTTTTGCACACACAATTCACTTCTCTCGATCTCTCAAACATATAAATACAAAAAATATTTATTATTAATTTTATTATTATTATTATTATTATTATTATTATTATTATTATTATTATTATTATTATTATTATTATTATTAAGATTAATATTATTATTAATCTTATTAATTATTAGTATTATTAATTATTAATTAGTAATATACATAAAATACTACGACGAGGTTATGAGCGTGTCACTTTCAAAAATGGGTTTTTGAGCGGGATAAAGTTAAGGAAATTATGGGTTATAGCTATGGAGGTTATGGGTAATGTTCATGGGTATTATTTACAAGTCAAACCTACTGTTATCATCTATGTTGCGTCTACGTACTTTTCTGCAATATTGAATCACAATATTGATACGTAAGCATTTATATTTTATCTTTTATACACTAATAGTGTATCCATGTCTAGTGCTCGAGTATATATATTTATGCATGCTCGTATGCAAAATTTCGTCGTTAAACAGTTTATGATGAATCACGAATTAAATACATATGTTACTGGTAAAAGGTATATGATATGCATGTTTTTGGAAAGCTGGCGAAAAATCAATGACTTTTCATTTAGATATCGAATAGTTTCGATGAACGGATTAAAAGATATGATCAACTGAATTATGATTGACGTTAATTGAAATTGCTTTTGAATCTGTAATTACAATTTAAACAACTTGTTTACGAGATTGATAAATTGGATTTTTGAATATTACCAACCCAGTAAATGAATCCTTATATAAGGTACGTCTCATTTTGTTAAACAACTGTCAAAATTGACTTTTTGAAACGACTTTGGATAACTTTTGTATGTCGATCTCGAGCATTAGGATTATGATACACTATGACCTGACCTAGCTTGATAGACATTTATTGACCAACATATGTTCTCTAGGTTGAGATCTACGATTATTTGATATTTTGAGTTTCGGTTACATTACGATGAACAACTTTATGTGCTGCTAAGGTGAGTTTCATATGATCCCTTTTACTCCCTACATTTTTGGGCTGAGAATACATGCAAATGCTTTATTAACTGATATACAATATTTATATGCGTGAGTTTCATTGCTCCCTTTTTAATTGCTTTTGCGATCTATATTTTTGGGCTGAGAATACATGCACTTTATTTTAAACGCAATGGATACAAGTACATACTAAATTCTACACTGAGTTTGAACCGAAAATCCCTTAGCTTTGGTAACTGTTAACTGCCAGTTATAAGAACTGGTGGGCACGAGTAGTAGTATATGGATCCATAGGGCTTGATATCCCCGTCCGAGCTAGAGCGCTAGCCTTTTAACGGACGTATGCTATTTGAGAAGCGTACACGTTGGTTTGCGTGTATTATTAAGATGATTATACAAAGGGTACAAATTATATATACGTTAAGTTTAGTTACCAGGGTGCTCAATTTTGTAGAATATTTTGATAAACGTTTCTGGATGAAACAACTAAAATCTTGTGATCCACCTTTATATACAGATTATGCGAAACACTAAAACTATAAACTCACCAACCTTTGTGTTGACACTTGTTAGCATGTTTATTCTCAGGTTCCCTAGAAGTCTTCCGCTGTTTGCTTATATGTTAGACAAGCTATGTGCATGGAGTCTTACATGGCATATTTATCAAGGAAACGTCGCATTCACCAAATCATCACCATGTATCTTATTTTGACTGCATTGTCAACGGAATTACTATTGTAAACTATTATTTACGGTGATTGTCTATATGTAGAAATCATCAGATTTCGAAAACCTTTGATTTAAATATTCATTTATGGTGTGCCTTTTCAAAAGAATGCAATGTTTACAAAACGTATCATATAGAGGTCAAATACCTCGCAATGAAATCGATGAATGACGTGTTCGTCCATATGAATTTGGAGCGATCGTCACAGTTGGTATCAGAGCGTTGATCCTAGTGAACCAGGTCTTGCATAAGTGTGTCTAACTGATAGTTGTTAGGATGCATTAGTAAGTCTGGACTTCGACTGTGTCTGCAAGTCAAAAGTTTTGCTTATCATTTCTTGTCAGAAATTACCTGTCTATCATCTTCAGTCTAAACGCGTCTTATTGCATTGATTGCATAGATAGTGTATAGACAAAATTCATATCTTGGCATATCTATTACAGTAAACTTTGACTGCCATCTTTCAAAAATTTCTCCGTACTTTACGGGATTTTGGTATTATATATACATATGTAGATTATGTATTGAAGAGTACCAATCAAATTCTATAATCTATTTCATATCAAAAATTATCTCTCTAATTATACAAGATGGATCCCGTATCTAGTTCAAATTCCTTAAATTCCGACAGCTATTCCGATATGGATATTCACCTGAACTCTGAAGAAAGTGTAACCGGAATGGATCAACCAATCAGCCATCACCTATTCTGGATGAATTGGGGATGGGTTCGTAGCCTACTTAATCATTGGAGACAAGAAGAAGGTGATCCCTTCCATCCACCACATTCACCTCTTGGCGAAGAACCTGAAGCACTTACCGGCGAACCTATTTGTAATACTATTTTCTCTCTCATTTCCAGAGTATCTCATCATGATTATATACTATCTCATATTATAAATCTTATTTATCCGATCGCCCGAACCGCCGATCATCCCGGTATAATAGAAGAAGTCAACGAGCTTCGTGCTCGGGTAGTGGCTTTGGAGAATATGGTGCAAGGGTTACGAACACCAGCAGCAGCACTCGCAGCATAACCGGTACCACCATCATCCACACCAACAGGATCAACACCACCACCAACAACCACATCCGCATCACACGCCTCAACATCACAATTTGTACCTCAGATATCAACATCATACGCACCATAGGTACCAAGAAGTACCAGCAATGACAAACGATGAAGTATGGATTCATAACTTCATCGGAGAAACATTCTACGGCAATTATGTAATTTCTAAAGTTTAGAGATTATCTATTCTAGCCTTAACCCTAAATCAGATAGAGTAGAAACCCTTATCTGAATGGTGTAAGATACAAGCTAGACTTGTTTTACCAACAACATCAACTGTACCCTTAGCCTCACCAGCACAATCAGTGCTGTCAACATCGTCAGAATCAGCAGCACCTCTAACATCACAAGCTCCGTCAGTTCAAGAAAGCACCGTGGACATCATTACGAGTCAACAACGAGTATATTGTATCAATGAGTTATGAAGTAATAACTCAATTCATCTAAAGAATTTATATGTATATCTTATATATATAAATTTTAAAACCATCATGAATCTTTTCGTACTAAGCTATTACGTGTGAATTTTAAGGGGTAGATACTACTCGGTTAATTCATATTACTAATATGCTATGATGTACATCCTTCGTTAACAACTGATCGTTAACTACAAATATCTGTTTCAACTCAATGAATTCCATTTCATAATGAACTTAGTGTATTAATCAATTACATGTTTGATTTTACACTTTTATCTTCGATGTACTCGAAACTTTCTAGAAAACATCATTTATATCTTATGAAGTTCATAAGAATTCCACGAGCATCAACATCCTTCACCGAGGAATAAGAATAAATAATTAAGTATTGATTTCATTAGTAAAATACTCCGCGAAGATTATGTAATCCTTAATGTTTTAGAGATTATTCATTCAATTCAAAAATCAAATGAGCTTAATATGATATTAACTCATCAAATATGTATTACATCTGAAGAAAATATACATACATATATTTTCATAAAGACGGTAATAAAAAAATTCTTTTGTACAAAGTATTAATTGTGAAATCTTTAACGGGTAGGTAATACTCGGGAAATATATAAGTTCACAATTAATATGTTATACTGTACATTCTTCAACTTTGATTCAAAAATTATTAACTATGCTCACAGCGATATACAATCGTTTCCATACAAATTCAATTACATATTCTGATTTTGAAAAATCAGAATCCAAGCCAAGATTTAACAGAAAACATCACTCTTAGATTCTTACATCTTTCAAATGCTATACTTTGACTTCAAAACTGTGCTAGACATCACTTCTATTCATAAACCCAGAAAAAAAAAAAGAAAAAAAATTTGTATCGTTCAAAATTCTAGAACATCATATGTATCTTGACAATTACAATCTTCATGCAAACCCTTCAAACTTTTGAAAACACCTCGGATTAATAACCAACGATTCGGTTATGATAACTTTAAATGCTGATGAAGTAGCAAAAACTGTAAACGACCTTAACAGCCAAAAGTTTGATGATAAAGAATAGTGTGTTGGCAAAGCTCAGAAAAAGAGAAGGTTTGGAACTGGAAAACGGATTGAGCAAAGTATGAAAGAGGCTGTGGATAAATCACAAAGACTAAACCTGCCTTCAAAGAATCCAAATTATTCAGTATCTGCTGAATCCATTAACGAATACCTTGCTTCCGAATCTAAACTCTTGCGGACAATATTCTTCATCATCCTCTTATATTAGAAATTCTCAGATATTATCGTATCTTTCATTATAAATATCCTCCATATTTCTGGAGATAATTCCATAATCATTCTCATCGAAAATCAATTTTATCCTTGCGATATCTGTATAACATCATAAAAGAAACTATTTTAGTTTCTAAATTCTGAAACCTTCGAGTTTAAAATATGAATATTTTTAAAGTGGTGTTGGGAACTGAAGCATGAGTTAGTATAATATAATGACACTTGATCAACGTGATTATATTACAGTAAGTCATGCTGAGTTTCTAATGGAATGGGATAAAGGTTCACAGATCATACCCTCATTATAAACCATGTTACATAACTCTTTCATTCTATTTAACCTCTAAACTATCAAGAAAATATTTTCTTAATGATTCGGTCTTTTTCGAGGTATTCTGGTAATTTGACAAGTCAGATTGTGCTATTACCGTTTTTTTAGAACATTAATTATGTTCATTCCGAAATTCATACCTACAAATTCTGGACCATTATTCGCTTGATTTAAAGTTGGGAAGATAAAACAAAAGCATGAAGCTTCAAAATATCAATGGGAGTATATATAAATCATAGTAAATTGGAGAGAGTATTAACTGTGGATGTCAATGATTATGGAAAGACAGAAGCAGAGACATCGAAATATAAGGGAAGATATAAAACCCAACAACCACCCAGAAATTACAAACCGTAATATCAATGCGTATAGCAATATAAAGACACGGGAGAATGAAAAACACTATAACTCCAAGGTAATGGTAGAAGAAAATAACTTCCTCCAGTGGTAGATGAAAAAGAAGAATGGCAGATATGAAAGTTAGGAGTATATCAAGAATCAGAACTGGATGAAGCATTTTTACAATTTTTTGAAAATAGGAAATGAGGAAGAAGATGTAAGAGTGATGAAAATAATGAAACGGAAGAGGTAAATTTATAGCGAAATATCAAACATAGCAATCGAGGCAAATTACGCATTTAATCAAAAGAAATCTTAATTTCCTTAAATTCCGAAGAATCAAATCTTATTTAGATTATGAAGATTTTCTATTCCTTAAATTACGGAAATCAATCGTTAATACGTCAAGAGTTAAGACGAATCTCTATTCTCCATTTCACTCTTTTACGATAACTTCTCTCATACGCTTCGAATAATCGGATTGTTTTATCCATATTATTCAACGGTGATAAAACTCTATTTATCAACACATATACGGCATGAAAACATTTTTATTGTTAGTCATGACGACCTCACTCAAATTTCGAGACGAAATTTCTTTAACGGGTAGGTACTGTGATGACCCGAAAATTCCTGACCAAATTTAAACTTAATCTTTGTATGAGTAACATTTTCGACACGATAAACAAAGTCTGTAAAACTGAATCTCAAAATTTTTGAACTATTTTTATATATTCAAATACCTTTCGTTGTTCTCGATGATTCGCGAACAATTATATATATATAGATACATACATATATATATATATATATATATATATATATATATATATATATATATATATATATATATATATATATATATATATATATATATATACTATAACTTGAAAACGTAACAATGTATTAATTTTTTTTATACCGTACATTAAACTTATTGGTTTAAATATTTATTTGAATATATATGGTAAGTTGGAATATTAATTGTATGAATAACTTACGATGTATATTTAAAACGTGTTTATGAATGTTGAAAATATATATTAACTTGGTCATAAAACGATTTGTTATTATATATATATATATATATATATATATATATATATATATATATATATATATATATTAACAAATAGCGAGACAATGATTTATAGAAGTAAATGACCAAAACACTCAAAAGTTTAAGATACACTTTGAATGATATAGTTTATTGATAATTTAAGACTATATTTTGACAAAAGTACGAGTCACAAAACGTAAATTGCGAGTTTTCTAAGCGTACGAAAATGCGTTCGAGAAACCGGAACTGGGACATAAGTCGAGTGACAACGTACGAGTCATCGGAACGAAAATTACAAGT
Source organism: Rutidosis leptorrhynchoides (assembly GCF_046630445.1). Lineage (NCBI taxonomy): Eukaryota > Viridiplantae > Streptophyta > Magnoliopsida > Asterales > Asteraceae > Rutidosis > Rutidosis leptorrhynchoides. Next base: position 25,222,722 of record NC_092334.1, on the reverse strand, counting down.
CAACTATACACATGAATTTAATATAATATATAATTAATTATTTAAATTATATATATTATATATATTATATTTAATTATGTCGACAAACAAGAAAACAAAAAATATGTGAGCTGGATTTGACGGCCATGCGATCGCATGAGAAATAGGCATAAAACCCATGCGATCGCATGGGCATCAGAATCAGGCCACATTATAAAGCTCAATCATTCGGTTCAGTTTTGCACACACAATTCACTTCTCTCGATCTCTCAAGCATATAAATACAAAAAATATTTATTATTATTATTATTATTATTATTATTATTATTATTATTATTATTATTATTATTATTATTATTATTATTATTATTATTAAGATTAATATTATTATTAATCTTATTAATTATTAGTATTATTAATTATTAATTAGTAATATACATAAAATACTACGACGAGGTTATGAGCGTGTCACTTTCAAAAATGGGTTTTTGAGCGGGATAAAGTTAAGAAAATTATGGGTTATAGCTATGGAGGTTATGGGTAATGTTCATGGGTATTATTTACAAGTCAAACCTACTGTTATCATCTATGTTGCGTCTACGTACTTTTCTGCAATATTGAATCACAATATTGATACGTAAGCATTTATATTTTATCTTTTATATACTAATAGTGTATCCATGTCTAGTGCTCGAGTATATATATTTATGCATGCTCGTATGCAAAATTTCGTCATTAAACAGTTTATGATAAATCACGAATTAAATACATATATTACTGGTAAAAGGTATATGATATGCATGTTTTTGGAAAGCTGGCGAAAAATCAATGACTTTTCATTTAGATATCGAATAGTTTCGATGAACGGATTAAAAGATATGATCAACTGAATTATGATTGACGTTAATTGAAATTGCTTTTGAATCCGTAATTACGATTTAAACAACTTGTTTACGAGATTGATAAATTGGATTTTTGAATATTACCAACCCAGTAAATGAATCCTTATATAAGGTACGTCTCATTTTGTTAAACAACTGTTAAAATTGACTTTTTGAAACGACTTTGGATAACTTTTGTATGTCGATCTCGAGCATTAGGATTATGATACACTATGACCTGACCTAGCTTGATAGACATTTATTGACCAACATATGTTCTCTAGGTTGAGATCTACGATTATTTGATATTTTGAGTTTCAGTTACATTACGATGAACAACTTTATGTGCTGCTAAGGTGAATTTCATATGATCCCTTTTACTCCCTACATTTTTGGGCTGAGAATACATGCAAATGCTTTATTAACCGATATACAATATTTATATGCGTGAGTTTCATTGCTCCCTTTTTAATTGCTTTTGCAATCTATATTTTTGGGCTGAGAATACATGCACTTTATTTTAAACGCAATGGATACAAGTACATACTAAATTCTACACTGAGTTTAAACCGAAAATCCCTTAGCTTTGGTAACTATTAACTACCAGTTATAAGAACTGGTGGGCGCGAGTAGTAGTATATGGATCCATAGGGCTTGATATCCCCGTTCGAGCTAGAGCGCTAGCCTTTTAACGGACGTATGCTATTTGAGAAGCGTACACGTTGGTATGCGTGTATTATTAAGATGATTATACAAAGGGTACAAATTATATATACGTTAAGTTTAGTTACCAGGGTGCTCAATTTTGTAGAATATTTTGATAAACGTTTCTGGATGAAACAACTAAAATCTTGTGATCCACCTTTATATACAGATTATGCGAAACACTAAAACTATAAACTCACCAACCTTTGTGTTGACACTTGTTAGCATGTTTATTCTCAGGTTCCCTAGAAGTCTTCCGCTGTTTGCTTATATGTTAGACAAGCTATGTGCATGGAGTCTTACATGGCATATTTATCAAGGAAACGTCGCATTCACCAAATCATCACCATGTATCTTATTTTGATTGCATTGTCAACGGAATTACTATTGTAAACTATTATTTACGGTGATTGTCTATATGTAGAAATCATCAGATTTTGAAAACCTTTGATTTAAATATTCATTTATGGTGTGCCTTTTCAAAAGAATGCAATGTTTACAAAACGTATCATATAGAGGTCAAATACCTCGCAATGAAATCGATGAATGACGTGTTCGTCCATATGAATTTGGAGCGATCGTCACATATAATGAGAATTACTATACCAATTACCGGGAATTAGCAAACAGTATTTTGGAATCTCGCAGCATGTCTACATCAACAGTTATAAGTATGCATATAATCCTTATCTCTTAGAATTATGATCTTCCACTCTGAAATTTTGAAAAGGCACCCAGTTTACGAATCGATACTCTGAATGTTGAAAAAAAAAGCTGAATGAAGCAGCAGAAACCGTAGACAACCGTAAATGACCTTAATTATCGAAAGTTGATGATAAAGAATAGTATGTTGGAAAAGCTTAGAAAAGTTGGAACTGGAAAACAGATTGAGCTAACCATGAAGGAGACTCTGAACAAATCACAAGGACTAAACTTGTACATAAAGAATCATGATGATTCTGTATCTGATGAAATCTTTAGCGAACGCCTTGCTTCTGAATCTAAACCCTTACGGATAAATCTTCTCTATCATCCTTCGATATTAGAAATTTCAAGATATCATCGTATCTTTCATTATAAATATCCTCAATATTTCTGAAGATATCTTCATAAATATTCACGTCGGATATTAATTATCTCTTCGTGCTATCAGTGTTACATCATATAGAAACAGTTAGTTTCTATATTCTGTAAACTTTCGAGCTTAAAATATGAATGTTATTGAAGTAATGTTGGGAACTGATGCAGGAGTTAGTATAATATAATGACACTTGATCAATGTGATTATATTACGGTAAGTCATGCTGAGTTTCTAATGAAACGTGATGATTCACAGTACCATCATCATGTGCCATGTCACACGACTCTTACATTCTATCTAATCTATAAACATATCAAAAACATATTTTCTTGTTAGTCCTATCTTTTCCTTTGAATTTTTGGTAATTTAACCAATCAAGATCGTGTTAATACAATCTCTTTCTTAGAACATTAGTCATGTTCATTCAAAACTCCATACCTACGAATTCTGGAATATTATTTATTCGACTTAAAGTCGAGAAGAGAAAACAAAAGTTTGAATTGAGGGAGAAAGAATAGAAGGTGCGAGCTATGAAAATAAGGAAATGAAGAGAGTGGATTTATAGTAAAATATCCGACAGATCAATCGAAACAGATTATTGTATTTAATCAAAGAAGATCTTGATTTTCTAAATCGGCGAAGAATAAAATCTTATTACAAAAATTTTCTTCAAATCCCTTAATCTCTGGAAATCAATCCTATCTACGTCAAAAGATATGACGAATCTACATTTACTCATTTCCCTCTCATGCGATAGCTTTTCTTATACTCTTCGCGTAATCAAATTTGTTTTATCTAAACTACTCAATGAGGATAAAACTCTATTCATCAACTCATATTCGTCATGAAAACATTTTATTGTTAGCCATGACAACCTCACTCAAATTTCGAGACGAAATTTCTTTAACGGGTAGGTACTGTAGTGACCCGGAAATTTCTGATCAAATTTAAACCTTAATCTTTATATGTTTCCGACACGATAAGCAAAGTCTGTAACGTTGAGTCTTGAAAACTTTAAAACTATACTCAGGTAATCAATTACCCTTTGACTATGCTCGACGATTCACGAACAATTGTGTGTAAATAAATAAGTAAATAAATATATATATGTAAATATAAATATAAGTGTTTAATTAAAATAATATTATTTAGTCATTCAAATTAAATATGTGGAGTGACATACAAAATAATTAAAATGTTATTAAAATAAATATATATAAATATATATATGAATTCTATACACAATTAATATAATATGTATGTTGTAAAATGTATGCAAATATATATATATATATATATATATATATATATATATATATATATATATATATATATATATATATATATATATATATATATATATAAAATATTCAAATATGTAATTTGTTAGAATAAGTGTTACATAAATAATGAAATGTAAAGTTAATGTATTATTTGAAATTGCAAGTTAAAACATAAATAATATACTAATATTATTATTATTACTAAGGTTAATGCTGATAATGATATTAATATCTGTATTATTATTATTATTATTAAAAAGTTGTTACATGTAACTTGATACATTATTATTATCAGTATTATTATTATTATTTGATATCATTATTAATAAAATTATTTTTAATACAAATGGTATTATCATTAAATTATTAATTATTAGTTATTAGAAATATTGATATTATTATCATTATTATAAAATTTATATAATTGTTGTTTGTATTAATACATGTATATATTTAATAATACTGAATATGATCAGATACATATACAAGTATTCAGATATATAAAGTGCTGATATATAAATTTAAATGCAGATATATTTATAGATATATATATATATATATATATATATATATATATATATATATATATATATATATATATATATATATATATATATATATATATATATATATATATATATATATATATATATATATATGCGTATGAATATATCTACATGTATCTATTTATTTAATTCTTTTTTTTTCTATTTCTTTCTTCTTGTTTCCTATTCGACATCACAATCCAACTGTTTTAGATTGGTACTTCTGCCTCCAAAGTCTGTATTAGAACAAATTCCATATCAGATGTTGCCAAATTCTGTTATCAATCGTAATCCTTTTATAATTATTTTTTATTTATTCTCCTTTTTGTCTGATTGAAAATAAGTGACGATCAATGAGACTATAAACCAATTGAACTATTCTATATTATGAGTAACACCCTCAGTTCACCCCTTATCAATATCATTTATCAATTAATTTGCTGTTATCAATCGAATCTTAAACAGAAATAAGAAGAGAAGCACGATACCTCTGTTATTACACTTTTTAGCCAAAACTCAATCACGGATCAATCTTCAAAAACTAAAAGTGCAATTGTGTTAGGAATCTCCTATATAAACTGTCTGGAAGGTTTCAAGTCTCAATTCAATGAATTGAAATCGAATTTTGAAGTCAAAGTTTAGAAATCAAAAAGTCAACTATTTGTTCTTCATGAAATCCGATATTTTTGTTAATGTTCTGTCGAAATTGAGGATTCACAAAGATTTCTGAAGTGTTATGAAATACTTTTCGTGTTATAAACATTGTCCAAAACACTTGCTATTGCGAAAATCAATTTTTTTTTCTAAAAGGCCTACGACGAGCAGCAAGGCTGCTGTATTATTTTTTTTTTATTTTTTTTTTTTGTTGTTTGTTTTAGATAAAAACAATTGATTCTGATTTTGGATTTGTTTCAAAGTATTTCAAATCGTTGCTTGTTAGTCGACTTAGTGTTGAAGAAGAAGATATAGAGATAAACGGAGGAAAACAGTATAATTAAAATTAAGATGGGAATAATATCAGAAAACTATAGTGGAGGAGTAGTCTTGGGGTGTTTGTGTCGAGAGGTCGCGGGTTCGAGCCCGGTGGTGGGCATTTCTTTTTAGAACGAATCTATTAAAGGGTATATTTCTCCTTTCTTTTCTAATTATTATTATTATTATTTGTTATTATTATTGTTATGTTAATGGTTATAATTATTATTATAAATACAAATTATTATTATTATTATTAATAGAGTTAATATCATTATATAACTAATAATATCATTGTTATTAGTATTATTATTATGAATATCATTATAATTAGTAATAATGTGATTAATAAGATTATTGTTATTATTATCATTTTAGTTATTATTATGTAATATCACTGAGTATTACTAGTATTATTATTATCATTATTTTCAGTGATATGAGTATGACTATTATTATTATTATATTTATCAACAACAAATATATGTATTATCATTATTATTAGTTTTATTATTATTATGATTGTAATTATTATTATCAATGTTAATGTATGTATTATTATTTTTAACATGATTAGGATTATTGTTAGTATTATTTATTAGTTATTATGATTATTATTATTAATCTAAGTATCATTATCATTAATATTAGAATATTAGGAGTACCCTTTTTCATTAATTTTAGTATTATTAATTATGAACACTACAAATTTCTATTTAAAACTATAATTATTATTAAACTTACCATTACTATTGAAAATGATATTTTTGCTAAAACTATTATTTTTTACTTTATCATTACTAATAGAATTACCATTTTTACTAAAATTACTATTATCATTATTATTACTATTCTTAAACTAGTACTACTACAGTTGATAATTTTACAAAACAAACGATATATAAATATATAAATACAGATATATTTACTAAATAAAGTATACTAATACTACATAAGATTTCGTTTTAACTAGTAACATTTATTAAATATCAAATAAGTATCATAATGTAAAGTAAGTATTAATAAAATTATATATATAAGAACATTAATCTTAATACATAAAAAAATAGATATACACTTGTTTGATTACGATTATTTGTTTTAATATAAATACAAATGATATAGGTTCGTGAATCCGAGGTCAAACCCTGCATTGTTCAATATCGTCATATGTATTTTTACTACAAAATACATTAGGTGAGTTTCATTATTCCCTTTTTATATACATTTTGGGCAGAGAATACATGCAAATGCTTTATTAACTGTTTTACAATATTTATATGCGCGAGTTTCATTTGCTCCCCTTTTACTCTTTACATTTTTGGGGCTGAGAATACATGCAAATACTTTATTAACTGTTTTACAATAATTATATGCGTGAGTTTCATTACTCCCTTTTTAAATGCTTTTGCAATATATATTTTTTTGGGACTGAGAATGCATGCGCTGTTTTATATCTGTTTTACGAAATAGACACAAGTACTTGAAACTACATTCTATGGTTGAATTATTAAACCGAATATGCCCCTTGTTAGTCTGGTAATCTAAGAATTAGGGAACAGACACCCTAATTGACGCGAATCCTAAAGATAGATCTATCGGGCCCAACAAGCCCCATCCAAAGTACCGGATGCTTTAGTACTTCGAAATTTATATCATGTCCGAAGGAGGATCCCGGAATGATAGGGGATATTCTTATATGCATCTTGTTAATGTTGGTTACCAGGTGTTCAATCCATATGAATGATATTTTGTCTCTATGCATGGGACGTTTATTTATGAGAACTGAAAATGAAAATCTTGTGGTCTATTAAAATGATGGAAATGATTATTTATATTAAATTAATGAACTCACCAACCTTTTAGTTGACACTTTAAAGCATGTTTATTCTTAGGTATAAAAGAAGTCTTCCGCTGTGCAATTGCTCATTTTAAAGATATTACTTGGAGTCATTCATGACATATTTCAAAAGACGTTGCATTCGAGTCATAGAGTTTATCAAGATTCTTATTAAGTCAATTATAGTTTAGATATATTATGAAATGATATGCAAGCCGTCAACTTTCAATGTATTGAAAGTTTGTCTTGTTAAAAATGAATGCAATGTTTGTAAAATGTATCATATAGAGGTCAATAACCTCGCTATGTAACCAACTATTGTGAATCATTTATAATTGATACGGACTTCGTCCGGATGGATTAGGACGGGTCTTCACACCGTGACCTCAAAATCTGTGTTGACTGCCGGTTGTCTAATGGCATGTGTAGTGACCCGAACATTTCCATGATTATATATTAAATGAAAACTATATTTGCATGATTAAATGTTTCCAACATGTTAAGCAATCAAACTTGTTAAAACTTGATTAATTGAAATAGGTTTCATATAGACATTTGATCACCCAAGTTGACCGGTGATTCACGAACGTTAAAACTTGTAAAAACTATATGATGACATATATATGATTATATATATAATTAACATGATATTATTATAATTAAGTATCTCATTAGGTATTTTAACAATGAGTTATATACATAAAATTGTGTTTATTGAATTAAGAAACTCGAAACGATATATGTAACGATTATCATTGTAACAACATTTAACTGTATATATATCATACTAAGATATATTAATATTTTAAAATATCATGATAATATAATAATTTAACATCTCATTAGATATAATAAACATTGGGTTAACAACATTTAACAAGATCGTTAACTTAAAGGTTTCAAATCAACATTTACATGTAACGACTAACGATGACTTAAAGACTCAGTTAAAATGTATATACATGAAGTGTTTTAATATGTATTCATACACTTTTGAAAGACTTCAAGAAACTTATCAAAATACTTCTACTTAACAAAAATTCTTACAATTACATCTTCGTTCAGTTTCATCAACAATTCTACTCGTATGCACCCGTATTCATACTCGTACATTACACAGCTTTTATATGTATGTACTATTGGTATATACACTCCAATGATCAGCTCTTAGCAGCCCATGTGAGTCACCTAACATATGTAGGAATCATCATTTGGCAACTAGCATGAAATATCTCATAAAATTACAAAAATATTAGTAATCATTCATGACTTATTTACATGAAAACAAAATTACATATCCTTTATATCTAATCCATATACAAATGACCAAAAACACCTACAAAAACTTTCATTCTTCAATTTTCTTCATCTAATTGATCTCTCTCAAGTTCCATCTTCAAATTCTAAGTGTTCTTCATAAATTCTACAAGTTCTAGTTTCATACAATCAAGAATACTTCCAAGTTTACTAGCTCCCTTCCAATCTTGTAAAGTGATCATATAACCTCAAGAAATCCTTGTTGTTTACAGTAAGATATCATTCTAAATCAAGGTAATACTCATATACAAACTTTGATTCAATTCCTATAACTATAACTATCTTAATTCGAGTGATAATCTTACTTGAACTTATTTTCGTGTTATGATTCTACTTCAAGAACTTTCAAGCCATCCAAGATCCTTTGAAGCTAGATCATTTCTTGTCACTTCCAGTAGGTTTACCTACTAAACTTGAGGTAGTAATGATGTTTATAACATCATTCGATTCATACATATAAAACTATCTTATTCGAAGATTTGAACATGTAATCACTAGAACATAGTTTAGTTAATTCTAAACTAGTTCGCAAACAAAAGTTAATCCTTCTAACTTGATTTTTAAAATCAACTAAACACATGTTCTATATCTGTATGATATGCTAACTTAATGATTTAAAACATGAAAACACGAAAAACACCGTAAAATTTGATATACGCCGTCGTAGTAACACCGCGGGCTCTTTTGGGTTAGTTAATTAAAAACTATGATAAACTTTGATTTAAAAGTTGTTCTTCTAGGAAAATGATTTTTCTTATGAACATGAAACTATATCCAAAAATTATGGTTAAACTCAAAGTGGAAGTATGTTTTCCAAAATGGTCATCTAGACGTCGTTCTTTCGACTAAAATGACTACCTTTACAAAAATGACTTTTAACCTGTATTTTCGACTATAAACTTATACTTTTTCTGTTTAGATTCATAAAATTAATTTCAAAATGAAACCATAGCAATTTGATTCACTCAAATCGAATTTAAAACGAAGAAGTTATGGGTAAAACAAGATTGGATATTTTTTTATTGTTGTAGCTACGGGAAATATTGTAACAATTCTATATAAATCATATCCTAGCTAACTTATATTGTATTATACATGTATTCTAATATATTATGTAATCTTGGGATACCATAGACACGTATGCAAATGTTTTGACATATCATATCAACCCATGTATATATATTATTTGGAACAACCATAGACACTCTATATGCAGTAATATTGGAGTTAGCTATACAGGGTTGAGGTTGATTCCCAAAATATATATTCTTTAAGTTGTGATCTAGCCTGAAACATGTATACACTGGGTCGTGGATTGATTCAAGATAATATATATCGATTTATTTATGTACATCTAATTGTGGACAACTAGTTGTAGGTTACTAACGAGGACATCTGACTTAATAAACTTAAAACATTAAAACGTATTAAAAATGTTGTAAATATATTTTGAACATACTTTGATATATATGTACATATTTGTTATAGGTTCGTAAATCGACCAGTGGCCAAGTCTTACTTCCCGACGAAGTAAAAATCTGTGAAAGTGAGTTATAGTCCCACTTTTAAAATCTAATATATTGGGATGAGAATACATGCAGTTTTATAAATGTTTTACGAAATAGACACAAGTAAATGAAACTACATTATATGGGTGAATGATCGAAGCCGAATATGCCCCTTTTGCTTGGTAACCTAAGAATTAGTAAACCGATCTACTAATTGACTCGAATCCTAAAGATAGATCTATTGGACCTAACGAACCCCATCCAAAGTACCGGATGCTTTAGTACTTCGAATTCGTTTTTATCATGTTCGAAGGATTTCCCGGAATGATAGGGGATATTCTTATATGCATCTTGTTAATGTCGGTTACCAGGTGTTCACCATATGAATGATTTTTATCTCTATGTATGGGATGTATATTGAAATATGAAATCTTGTGGTCTATTATTATGATTTAATAATATATAGGTTAAACCTATAACTCACCAACATTTTTGTTGACGTTTTAAGCATGTTTATTCTCAGGTGATTATTAAGAGCTTCCGCTATTGCATACTAAAATAAGGACAAGATTTGGAGTCCATGCTTGTATGATATTATGTAAAAACTGCATTCAAGAAACTTATTTTTGATGTAATATATTCTTATTGTAAACCATTATGTAATGGTCGTGTGTAAACAGTATATTTTAGATTATCATTATTTGATAATCTACGTAATGTTTTTTAAACCTTTATCGATAAAATAAAGGTTATGGTTGTTTTAAAAATGAATGCAGTCTTTGAAAAACGTCTCATATAGAGGTCAAAACCTCGCGACGAAATCAATTAATATGGAACGTTTATAATCAATATGAACGGGACATTTCAGTTGGTATCCGAGCGTTGGTCTTAGAGAACCAGAAAATTGCATTAGTGTGTCTTACCGAGTTTGTTAGGATGCATTAGTGAGTCTGGACTTCGACCGTGTTTTTCTTCAAAAACGATTTCTTAACATTTTTTTTGTTGGAAACTATATATTATTAACATGTAAATATTATGTGATATATTAATCTCTTAACGTTTTGATATTGTGTGGTAGATGTCTACCTCTAGTACAAATCCCATTGATTCACCTAATAATAATGAAGAGACGGATATATTTTGGGAAGATTCACAAATTCCTGAAGAGGAACCGAAAGAAGAGGAACCGGAAGAGGAGGAACTGGAAGAAGAGGAACCAGAAGAGGAGGAATCGGAAGAGGAGGAACCAGAAGAAGAGGTTCCGGAGGAAGAAATATTGATACCTATAGTAAATCGATTAAATAAAAGAAAATCCTCAACCAACGGACCAAAGTTAATAATGGTCAATGGTGTTTCCGCCGAGGAAGCAAAATATTGGGAAGATTACCAATTTTCCGATGAATCGGATCCCGATGAGGATTCCGATGATGTTATAGAAATTACCTTGACCCAATTTAATAAATCGAAAGAAACTAATAAGGGAAAAGGTATAAAAATAGAGAAACCCGATTCCAACCCCGATGAACTTTATATGTATCGACAACATCTGTATTTCCTAAAATGTAATAATGACCCGGGAACCTCTAAACACCAGGTTTTTCTAAACCATTGTGGAAAACGACGGCTCATATTAGAGGAACACCATATATTCCTAGAAAATTAGGAAAACGAACCAAGTCCGAAGAAGAAGAAACCAGTGATTCAGATTAGAGGGTTGTAATCATGTTGTGTATTATATGTATTGTAGTGTGCTTGTACTTTTATGTTCTATGTAAAAATTGCTCGTATAGTTTGTTAATTATCTTTTACGAATCTAATCCTTGTCTATTTTACAGTATAAAAACAAAATGGACGTTAAGGGTAGACAACCGAATATTTTAGAAGACCTACCAGAGGATATGATTGAGGAAATCTTGTCTAGAGTCGGTCAGAATTCATCAGCACATTTAGTTATGGCCAAATTAACTTGTCAAACATTTGAAAGACTTTCCAGAAATGTCTTAGTTTATAAAAAGCTTTCCTTTGATAGGTGGGGTATATCACATTGGGGAGACCGTAAGTTACGCCGTGTTTTCTTTAAAGCATTAAATGCGGAGAACCCAAATGCAATTTTACGCTACGGGTTAAGAACCTATTTTGACTCAACATATCCCAACATAGGATTTCGTGAATTAGAAAGAGCTTCTAACATGTAACATAAAGAAGCATGTTATGCTTACGGGTTAGGGATGTTCGCTTCTTACCAAAGTGAAAAAAAGAACATCGGATTGCAGCTTTTAAATAAGACCTTCCCACAAGTGACGGATTCAGTAGTTGGGGTGAGAAACAAGGTTTTTAGATTATTATGGGGCTGTTGGACATTACAAAACCCTCGTCCTTTTGACGACATTACAACATGCTGCCTAGCCAATGGTCATAACGGTTATTTTCCACAAGACCAAGGATGGGAAGTCGTCTTAGTAAAACCAGAATGCATGACTTGTTTCTGGACTTATGAATTACGTGTCTTTATTTCCTTTGCTGAACAACTTGCGTATTAACTAGATTTATCTTCAAAACTGTCATGTATCATAGTGTACTATATTTCATGTTATATGTAATATAGCGAAGTTGTAAGTTTGAAGAATATTTGTACGTGATATATTATTATAATCAGTTTTTCATATGGAATTTTAGTAGTTGAATTGTATATTAGCTACTAAGTATGAACTTAACGGGTAGGTAGTACCCGAATTTAAACTTATAAAACGCTAATATGAAGAAAAAGCTTTTATAAATGAGTTCATATTATGCTACGAAATACTATTGACTACTCTTAATATTCTGTATGATTAACTCGATTCAGTTGGCTATTTTGAAGGAAATGGCACCGACTACTTGACACACCATGAATATGAGCGAAGAGGAATTTCGTACCTTTCTTGCTGCAAACTTAGCCGCAGTACAGGCTGCGCTACATACCAACAATAACTCTGAATCTAGCAATGCAGCTAACGGCACAAGAAATCGTGTAGGATGCTCCTACAAAGAATTCACTGCCTGCAAACCTTTGGAATTTGATGGAACCGAAGGACCAATTGGATTTAAACGGTAGACCAAGAAAGTTGAATCGGTGTTTGCCATAAGTAAGTGTACTAAAGAAGACAAAGTTAAGTACGCTACGCTTACCTTCACAGGTACTGCGTTAACGTGGTGGAACACCTATCTTGAACAGGTAGGACAAAATGCTGCTTACGTACTACCGTGGTCGGCATTCAAGCAATTGATGAACGAGCAGTACCGTCCTAGAAACGAAGTCAATAAACTCAAGGCAGAACTTAGAGAGTTACGAACACAAGGGTTCGACGTTACCACATATGAACGACGATTCACAGAGTTGTGCCTATTGTGTCTGGGAGCATTCGAAGATGAAGAAGAGAAGATCGGCGCGTTTGTAAAAGGGTTACCAGTAAGGATTCAAGAAGATGTGAGTTCACACGAACCCGCTTCTATACAGAAGGCAATTCGAATGGCTCATAAACTCATAAATCAGATTGAGGGAAGAATTAAAGAGCAGGCGGTCGAAGAAGCCAACATGAAACAACTCAAGAGGAAGTGGGAGGAAAACGGTGACAAGAGTCACCAGTACAACAACAATAACAATTACAACCACAATCACAACAACTATCCCAACAACCGCAACAACAATCGCAATAATAACTGCAATCCTAACAATAACTACAACAAACATCCCAACAATAACAACAACTACAACAACCGTTTCAATAACAATAACAATCCCAACAACAACCTCAATAACAACAACGGCAACAAAAACCAAAAACAGCCATGTCATAGGTGTGAAGAAAATCATCAGGGGTTTTGCACGACATTTTGCAACAGGTGTAAAAAAAATAGTCATAGTGCGACAAAGTGTGAGATCTACGGACCAAAATTTAACAGAACTAAAGGAACAAATAATGTTGGAACAAGTAATACCGAAACGAATAGTGTCGGAGCAAGTAATACCAACGCTGTTTGTTATAAATGTGGAAAATCGGGCCACATTATTAGAAATTGCCCGAATCAGGGTAATACTAATGGGCAGGGCCGTGGAAGAGTTTTCAATATTAATGCGACAGAAGCACAGGAAGACCTGGAGATTGTTACGGGTACGTTTCTTGTTGACGATAAATCTGCTTATGTTTTATTTGATTCGGGTGCGGATAGAAGCTATATGAGTAGAGAATTTTGTGCTAAATTAAGTTGCCCATTGACGTCTTTGGATAGTAAAGTTTTACTCGAATTAGCAAACGGTAAATTAATTTCAGCAGATAATATATGTCGGGAGAGAGAAATTAAACTAGGGAATGAAACGTTTAAAATTGATTTAATACCAGTTGAGTTAGGGAGTTTTGATGTAATAATTGGCATGGACTGGTTGAAAAAGGTGAGAGCAGAGGTCGTTTGTTACAAAAATGCGATTCGCATTATGCGTGAAAAAGGAAAACCTTTAATGGTGTACGGAGAAAAGAACAACGCCAAATTAAATCTTATTAGTAGTTTGAAGGCGCAAAAACTAATAAGAAAAGGTTGTTACGTCATTCTAGCACACATCGAGGAAGTTAAACCTGAAGAAAAGAACATCAGTGATGTTCCCGTCGCAAAAGAATTTCCCGATGTATTTCCGAAAGAATTACCAGGATTACCCCCACATCGATTCGTTAAATTTCAAATAGACCTTGTACCAGGAGCTGCACCAATAGCTCGTGCTCCATACAGACTTGCACCCAGCGAAATGAAAGAATTACAAAGTCAGTTACAGGAACTTTTAGAGTGTGGTTTCATTCGACCAAGCACATCACCATGGGGAGCTCCAGTTTTGTTTGTCAAGAAGAAAGATGGTACATTCAGGTTGTGTATCGATTACCGAGAGTTGAACAAACTTACCATCAAAAACTGCTACCCACTACCGAGAATCGACGACTTATTTGATCAACTACAAGGATCGTCTATTTATTCGAAGATCGATTTACGTTTTGGATATCATCAAATGCGAGTGAAGGAGGATGATATTCCAAAGACTGCTTTTAGGACACGTTACGGTCATTACGAGTTTATGGTTATGCCGTTTGGATTGACTAACGCACCAGCTGTGTTTATGGACCTCATGAACCGAGTGTGTGGGCCATATCTTGAAAAGTTTGTCATTGTTTTCATCGATGACATACTTATTTACTCGAAGAATGATCAAGATCACGAAGAACATTTGAGAAAAGTGCTAGAGTTGCTGAGAAAAGAAAAATTGTACGCTAAGTTTTCAAAGTGTGCATTTTGGTTGGAAGAAGTTCAATTCCTCGGTTACATAGTGAACAAAGAAGGTATTCAGGTGGATCCAGCAAAGATTGAAACCGTTGAAAAGTGGGAAACCCCGAAAACTCCGAAACACATACGCCAGTTTTTAGGACTAGCTTGTTACTACAGAAGGTTCATCCAAGACTTTTCCAGAATAGCAAAACCCTTGACTGCATTAACGCATAAAAGGAAGAAATTTGAATGAAAGGATGAACAAGAGAAAGCGTTTCAGTTATTGAAGAAAAAGTTAACTACGGCACCTATATTGTCATTACCTAAAGGGAATGATGATTTTGTGATATATTGTGACGCCTCAAATCAAGGTCTCAGTTCTGTATTAATGCAACGAAAGAAAGTAATTGCTTATGCGTCTAGACAATTGAAGATTCACGAACAGAATCATACGACGCATGATTTGGAATTAGGCGCAGTTGTTTTTGCATTAAATACTTGGAGGCACTACTTATAATGGGTCAAAAGTATTATATATACCGACCATAAAAGTCTTCAACATATATTTAATCAGAAACAACTGAATATGAGGCAGCGTAGGTGGATTGAATTGTTGAATGATTACGACTTTGAGATTCGTTACTACCCCGGGAAGGCAAATGTGGTAGTCGACGCCTTGAGCAGAAAGGACAGAGAACCCATTCGAGTAAAAGCTATGAATATAATGATTCACACTAACCTTACTACTCAAATAAAGGATTCGCAACAAGGAGTTTTAAAAGAGGGAAATTTAAAGGATGAAATACCCAAAGGATCGGAGAAGCATCTTAATATTCGGGAAGACGGAACCCGGTATAGGGCTGAAATAATTTGGGTACCAAAATTTGGAGATATGAGAGAAATGGTACTTAGAGAAGCTCATAAAACCAGATACTCAATACATCCTGGAACGAGGAAGATGTACAAGGATCTCAAGAAATATTTTTGGTGGCCAGGTATGAAAGTCGATGTAGCTAAATACGTAGGGGAATGTTTGACGTGTTCTAAGGTCAAAGCAGAGCATCAGAAACCATCAGGTCTACTTCAACAACCCGAAATCCCGGAATGGAAATGGGAAAACATTACCATGAATTTCATCACTAAATTGCCAAGGACTGCAGGTGATTTTGATACTATTTGTGTAATAGTTGATCATCTCACCAAATCAGCACACTTCCTGCCAATAAGAGAAGATGATAAGATGGAGAAGTTAGCACGACTGTATTTGAAGGAAGTCGTCTCCAGACATGGAATACCAATCTCTATTATCTCTGATAGGGATGGCAGATTTATTTCAAGATTCTGGTAGACATTACAGCAAGCATTAGGAACTTGTGTAGACATGAGTACTGCCTAACATCCACAAACTAATGGGCAGAGCGAAAGGACGATACAAACGCTTGAAGACATGATACGAGCATGTGTTATTGATTTCAGAAACAGTTGGGATCGACATCTACCGTTAGCAGAATTTTCCTACAACAACAGCTACCATTCAAGCATTGAGATGGCGCCGTTTGAAGCACTTTATGGTAGAAAGTGCAGGTCTCCGATTTGTTGGAGTGAAGTGGGGGATAGACAGATTACGGGTCCGGAGATAATACAAGAAACTACCGAGAAGATCATCCAAATTCAACAACAATTGAAAACCGCCCAAAGTCGAAAAAAGAGCTACGCTGACATTAAAAGAAAAGATATAGAATCTGAAATTGGCGAGATGGTCATGCTTAAAGTTTCACCTTGGAAAGGCGTTGTTCGATTTGGTAAACGAGGGAAACTAAATCCAAGGTATATTGGACCATTCAAGATTATTGAACGTGTCGGACCAGTAGCTTACCGACTTGAGTTATCCCAATAACTCGCAGCTGTACATAACACTTTTCAAATCTTGAATTTGAAGAAATGTTTTACTAAAGAAGATCTCACTATTCTGTTAGACAAAATTCAAATCAACGAAAAACTTCAATTCATTGAAGAACCCGTCGAAATAATGGATCGTGAGGTTAAACGACTTAAGCAAAACAAGATACCAATTGTTAAAGTTCGATGGAATGCTTGTAGAGGACCCGAGTTCACCTGGGAGCGTGAAGATCAGAAAAAGAATAAATACCCGCACGTATTTCCAGAAGATTCGTCAACACATTCTACAACCTAAAATTTCAGGACGAAATTTATTTAACGGGTAGGTACTGTAGTGACCCGAACTTTTCCATGATTATATATTAAATGAAAACTATATTTGCATGATTAAATGTTTCTAACATGTTAAGCAATCAAACTTGTTAAGACTTGATTAATTGAAATAGGTTTCATATAGACATTTGATCACCCAAGTTGACCGGTGATTCACGAACGTTAAAACTTGTAAAAACTATATGATGACATATATATGATTATATTATAATTAACATGATATTATGATAAGTAAGTATCTCATTAGGTATTTTAACAATGAGTTATATACATAAAATTGTGTTTATTGAATTAAGAAACTCGAAACGATATATGTAACGATTATCGTTGTAACAACATTTAACTATATATATATCATACCAAGATATATTAATATATCATAATATCATGATAATATAATAATTTAACATCTCATTAGATATAATAAACATTGGGTTAATAACATTTAACAAGATCGTTAACTTAAAGGTTTCAAATCAACATTTACATGTAACGACTCGGTTAAAATGTATATACATGTAGTATTTTAATATATATTCATACACTTTTGAAAGACTTCAATACACTAATCAAAATACATCTACTTAACAAAAATGCTTACAATTACATCCTCGTTCAATTTCATCAACAATTCTACTCGTATGTACCCGTATTCGTACTCGTACAATACACAGCTTTTATATGTATGTAATATTGGTATATACACTCTAATTATCAGCTCTTAGCAGCCCATGTGAGTCACCTAACATATGTGGGAACCATCATTTGGCAACTAGCATGAAATATCTCATAAAATTACAAAAATATTAGTAATCATTCATGACTTATTTACATGAAAACAAAATTACATATCCTTTATATCTAATCCATATACCAATGACCAAAAACACCTACAAACACTTTCATTCTTCAATTTTATTCATCTAATTGATCTCTCTCAAGTTCCATCTTCAAGTTCTAAGTGTTCTTCATAAATTCTAGAAGTTCTAGTTTCATACAATCAAGAATACTTCCAAGTTTACTAGCTCACTTCCAATCTTGTAAAGTGATCATCCAACCTCAAGAAATCCTTGTTGTTTATAGTAAGATATCATTCTAAATCAAGGTAATACTCATATACAAACTTTGATTCAATTCCTATAACTATAACTATCTTAATTCGAGTGATAATCTTACTTGAACTTGTTTTCGTGTTATGATTCTACTTCAAGAACTTTCAAGCCATCCAATATCCTTTGAAGCTAGATCATTTCTTGTTACTTCCCGTAGGTTTACCTACTAAACTTAAGGTAGTAATGATGTTCATAACATCATTCGATTCATACATATAAAACTATCTTATTCGAAGATTTGAACATGTGATCACTAGAACATAGTTTAGTTAATTCTAAACTTGTTCGCAAACAAAAGTTAATCCTTCTAACTTGACTTTTAAAATCAACTAAACACATGTTCTATATCTATATGATATTCTAACTTAATTATTTAAAACCTAAAAACACGAAAAATACCGTAAATTTTGATATACGCCGTCGTAGTAACACCGCAGGCTGTATTTGGTTAGTTAATTAAAAACTATGATAAACTTTGATTTAAAAGTTGTTCTTCTGAGAAAATAATTTTTCTTATGAACATGAAACTATATCCAAAAATCATGGTTAAACTCAAAGTGGAAGTATGTTTTCCAAAATGGTCATCTAGACGTCGTTCTTTCGACTGAAATGACTACCTTTACAAAAATGATTTGTAACCTGTATTTCCGACTATAAACTTATAATTTTTCTGTTTAGATTCATAAAATTAAGTTCAATATAAAACCATAGCAATTTGATTCACTCAAATCGGATTTAAAACGAAGAAGTTATGGGTAAAACAAGATTGAATATTTTTTAATTGTTGTAGCTACGGAAAATATTGTAACAATTCTATACAAATCATATCCTAGCAAACTTATATTGTATTATACATGTATTCTAATATATTATGTAATCTTGGGATACCATAGATACGTATGCAAATGTTTTGACATATCATATCGACCCATGTATATATATTATTTGGAACAACCATAGACACTCTATATGCAGTAATGTTGGAGTTAGCTATACATGCTTGAGGTTGATTCCAAAAATATATATACTTTGAGTTGTGATCTAGCCTGAGATTTGTATACACTGGGTCGTGGATTGATTCAAGATAATATATATCGATTTATTTCTGTACATCTAATTGTGGACAACTAGTTATAGTTTACTAACGAGGACAGCTGACTTAATAAACTTAAAATATTAAAACGTACTAAAAATGTTATAAATATATTTTGAACATACTATGATGCATATGTACATATTTGTTATAGGTTCGTGAATCGACCAGTGGCCAAGTCTTACTTCCCGACGAAGTAAAAATCTGTGAAAGTGAGTTATAGTCCCACTTTTAAAATCTAATATTTTGGGATGAGAATACATGCAGTTTTATAAATGTTTTACGAAATAGACACAAGTAAATGAAACTACATTATATGGGTGAATGATCGAAGCCGAATATGCCCCTTTTTCTTGGTAACCTAAGAATTAGTAAACCGATCTACTAATTGACGCGAATCCTAAAGATAGATCTATTGGGCCTAACGAACCCCATCCAAAGTACCGGATGCTTTAGTACTTCGAATTCGTTTTTATCATGTCAGAAGGATTTCCCGGAATGATAGGGGATATTCTTATATGCATCTTGTTAATGTCGGTTACCAGGTGTTCACCATATGAATGATTTTTATCTCTATGTATGGGATGTATATTGAAATATGAAATCTTGTGGTCTATTATTATGATTTGATAATATATAGGTTAAACCTATAACTCACCAACATTTTTGTTGACGTTTTAAGCATGTTTATTCTCAGGTGATTATTAAGAGCTTTCGCTATTGCATACTAAAATAAGGATAAGATTTGGAGTCCATGCTTGTATGATATTATGTAAAAACTGCATTCAAGAAACTTATTTTTGATGTAATATATTCTTATTGTAAACCATTATGTAATGGTCGTGTGTAAACGATGTATTTTAGATTATCATTATTTGATAATCTACGTAATGTTTTTAAACATTTATCAATAAAATAAAGGTTAAGGTTGTTTTAAAAGTGAATGCAGTCTTTGAAAAACGTCTCATATAGAGGTCAAAACCTCGCGACGAAATTAATTAATATGGAACGTTTATAATCAATATGAACGGGACATTTCAGCATGTCCATTACCAGCCCTCGTAGCTTTCATTAAAGCTTCCATGGATTGACCTCGCGCTGGATCACCCATTGTATCTTCTTTCTTCTTGATATATTCAAAATCCGGAATATAAAAAGGTAATTCAGCGAAACCTTCAGCGATTTCCTGTTCTTCTTTAGCTTTGCTACGTGTATGGTAAACTCTAGACGGTTCCAGAGTTATTAGTACCTAACCTGCGCTCACACCACCACAAAACCGTGCGTAAATCCACAAAAAAATAACAGAAAAATAACTTTTGCAAGAATTGCTTCTCACAAAAGGATCGAATAATTAAAAGTAAGCTTAAAATCCCAATGTAGAACCACTCCCCAACAGCGGCGCCAAAAATTTGATATGCGTTCGACACACCTAATCTTATTGTAATATAGTTATGAATTCGTTCACAGGGAGCAGCGTTTAAGATTTTAGGACTGATAATTATTATGAAGATTTATGTTGTAAAATGGGGGTTTGAATAAAGTAATAACGCGAAAATAAAAAAACGAATAACCAGATGGATGAAGCAGTGTTCACTCAGATGATTCACTAGTGACGTGGATTGTTCTTTCAATTAAAACCGATTAAATGTCTGATAAGTTATAATTCAATTATTCAAACTTGACTAACTCACATTAATCTCATTTGAAACAATCAAATCATACATGATAAAGCTATTGTGATTCAATCTAGGTTAAACTCACATAAAACCTTAATTACACCGATCACTCGGAGTAACTACACGACTGTGCTATCAAATTACCAATTAATTACCATTCACACTCACATGTAAATGTCTAAATCTCCTAAGAGTTGAAGCAAAATCCGTTTATCACTAATAAACTCACATAAACTAGGTAACAAATTATGTAATTAAAGTAAAGTAACCAAATTGCACAATAATGGATCTTTTGGTTGAACACAATAATCATTAATCAATTAGATTAAGCTATTAAGATTTGATCCAGATTAAAATCACTTAAAATCCTAACTACAAAGATCACTCAATGTAATTATCACGGTTATGGTGCAAACCTACCATTCAATTACCGATTAGTTCCTTAATACAATCACTTGAAATCAAAGCCCTAATTGTTTAGATCACTAAATGTGTTGAAGTACACATTATCTACCATCAATTATCTCATAATAACTAATTGATAACATATATAATTGAATTAAAGTAGAAAGCATGCATAACAATGGGTCTTTGACCAAACTTAAATAAACTAAATCAATCAAACATTAAATCCGTGAGATAAAGAACAATTTAACAATCAAAAGCTATTACATCTGAGCAAACACTAAGGGTTTTAGCCAAACATGATCATAAAATCAAACAAACAATGGAAACAATAAGAATTCATAGTTTTATCACAAAAAGAGATGAAATCTAGAGTACCAATGATGTTGTAATGATCCAATCTTCAATCCTAGATGAAAGCCCTTTAGATTTGGTGAAGAATGGCTTTTGAATGACCAAATTCACCCAACCCTAGCTCCCAAATCGTCAAAAACAAGTTCTACCCGAATGCAGCTCGAATTTTAGGTTTTATAAGTTTTTTCCCATTTTTAGCAGATCCCGGATAGGGAAGTAGAGATCCCGATTAGGGAAGTAGAGATACCGAATAGGGAAGTAGGGATCCCTGATGGTGATCCTTCTTTTTCAGCTTTTTGGCTTAGAGATCCCTTATAGGGATCTTTGGAGATCCCCATTAGGGAAGTCTATCTGATCAAAATCTCATAAAATCATGTAATTCCCCAATGGGGATGTGTTGAGTTCCCTGATGGGGATTGCTACTATTTTAGGCATTTTTTCTTTCGGCTCACCGGATCAGCTCGGATGACAAATACACTTCAAATCTTCAATAAATTAGCTTTTTATCTTCAAATATCAACCGAAATAGATATACACTAACCCGATAGTGCGTAGTAAAATATGTATAAATGGAGCAGTATCATGTGCAAATGAAAGTTGCTTAGCCTTGACCTAAATAAATAAGTTATTTCAATTACCGATTACGACACAAGGTCGGTCGAAATGTGTTCAGTTAGTCCTATGGCTCGTTACGACTCGATTAAATAGCATGTGAGTCACGTTGTCAAGTTTCATGCAAGAATCAACTATAAAAGAGATTAGAACGATTGCATAAGTATTTGTTAAGTTTGAATAAAAGTCAACTTTGGTCAAAGTCAACGAAAAATTCAACGGGGTCGGGTATCCGACAATGTTTCTATGAAAGATAAGCATATATAAGTATGTTGGCCAAGTTTCATGTTGATCGGGGGTGCGTAGCATAGTTAGAATTAAACGAAAAATGTGCATTTTTGGACAGCCGGGGCCCAGAGCGGCGCTCCAAGACCCTGAGCGGAGCTCAGAATTTCTGTTCAGCAAGTCTGGGCAGTTTTTGAACACTCAAGCACGAATCCAACTTCAAACAACCATAACTAATGAACCGTAAACATTCAAAACACGTATCTTATATCATTGAAAAGGTATTTTGACGAGAAATACAACTATACACATTTCATTTACCAAAAAAATCATGTACAAAAATCAAAATCCTCATCCAATGATCGTTAAAGGTTCATTATCAAAGTTTCAAGTTCGTAAAATGCATTTTATGATTCGGGAACTTACTACACACATATAATATGCCGTTTCGTATATAATTACATATACAATACAACTAAACACTTATAAATAACATTGAAAAGCATTTAATGCATCGAATGTTCATTTTAAGATCTATCAAACCCTAACCAAGAATCACAAAATCAATAATCATGTTAATGTAAGGTTTTCATGTCATCCAACATACCAAAATGGAGCTAATGATGCTAGTAACACTTTTAACACATAAGGTTTAA
The DNA here is from genome assembly GCF_046630445.1 of Rutidosis leptorrhynchoides. Classification (NCBI taxonomy): domain Eukaryota; kingdom Viridiplantae; phylum Streptophyta; class Magnoliopsida; order Asterales; family Asteraceae; genus Rutidosis; species Rutidosis leptorrhynchoides. The sequence continues at coordinate 25,198,960 of NC_092334.1, read as the reverse complement.
CATCTAACAACATTTAATCAACCAAAATCAAGGATTTAACAAACCCATTTCAAGTGTTCATGCTAGTTACTCAAAACATCATGAACAAGCAAACAATTCACATATTCATGTTATAAACGAGCCGTAGACACTAACTAACTTCATTTCAAGTCTATAAAATGAATTAGAGAAATCTAGAGTTTTTAGAAATCTTACCCCAAGTAGTGAAATTGGTACCAAAATGTAGAGGATGAAGAGAGGATCACAAAAGTACAATTTGTTTTGATGTTTGCTTGCTTGAATTGAAATAGATGATGAATTTAACACCCTGCCAAAATCGCCATTGACGCGGATGTTAACTCTGGTCACAGTGCTTGGCTTGACTTCTAAGTAACAGCAGAGTTCTACAGCGGAAGCAAAGTATCTAAGTACCTGAGACAAAACATGCTTTAGACCACAAGATTTAGTTATAAAGTTTAATCAGTTCATTAGTAGTGCTGAAGTTATGATATCGAACTAAACAAAGTTACCCCAGGACACCTTGAACAGTCAGTGTCGTTGAAATCATTATTATGTAACCAAAGACCAACGGTCAAATAATTAGAGACGTCGCTCTCAATAGGCCTTCTCACAATAACTAAGTTTGCATTTATATGTAGCAATTAATGATATCATGGCAGGGATTTAGCATGAATCAAAGCATGTCAGCACAGTTAAACAGTTTTCGGGTACTTGTGTCTAAGTGTAAAACAGTTTGAAAGCAAGCATGTGTCTCACCCTAAAGTTCAAAATAAGTAATAGAAACAGTTAAAAAGCGGGGCTATGAAGTTCACCTTAACAGTAGTTGAAGTTATTCCACGAAAGAGAAGAATGAACGGGAGTAAACGATCATGATCTCAACCTAGAGATATAAGCTTGGTCATTAGTTTGTTCAATCTAATGAGTAAGTGTTCATAAGAGTCTTATGAGTTGTTGAGTTTACATTCTAGTTATGTCCACTATAATCAAGTTTAGATATTGTACAACTTACCCAACCCTCGGTGATAAGTAGCGGTGAGGTTCGTATAAGCTAAACGTTATTGGTATGATTATAGTTTCCACGTATTATGTGTATATAGGAATACAACACATTTAATATTATATAATAAATTATAATTAGTTAAACTAAGATGTTACAATATATATTATAAGTTTATAATATTATGATGTTATCTTATAATGTTATCACCTTTTTAGTAAATTAGATAAGTTTTATCCACTTTTAAGATATTTCAACTTTTATCTTATCTCGAAGTTATATTCTACTAATTTAAATTCATTCTTATCATCTTATAATACTTATCATAATAATATCTTGATAATATCTTAATCATATTACTTTCATACTTAAACAAGGTTTTATTATTTTTCATAATCATAATCTTTTATATTTAATATAAAATCTTATCATCTTAATATTTACATGTTTATATCATTAACTTTGTTATCATGTTTATAATAACTTAATGTTTTATCAAAATTTCATAATCATAATACTTATCACCATCATGTTTATATCTTTATACTTCATTAAGTAGATGTGTTCATGTTAGAATATCATACGTATTAAGTATACATTATATTTATACTTATCATAACATTAAAGTTTAAGTCTTATCGATAATGTTTATGTGATACATATAATCTTAACATATATAATAAGTTTTAATTTATTAGTTATAATCTTTAAGTTATCGCTATCTTTTAAGTCTACATTATAAAATATCAACTTTATTTACCCCTTTATTATAATCAAATCCTCACACTTATATATTAACTTTCATTATTTTCGTTACTCATATTACAAGTTCATATTCATTATCATAATATTAGTGTTATCATTAAAGCTCACAACTTTGATCTAATTCATATTCATATCAATATATATATTCATAATGTTTATTTTAAATCATAATCAATACCACAATATCATAACATATTCATAGCATAATCATATTATACTTATAATTATAACCAACTATTTTCATCATGTTTTATTTGAATTCGTACTGAGCTAATATTACATATCTGGATTCGTACACAAATAAGAACAAGTGTATTTTAAATCCCCTTTTTTTATATATTGCAAATCTTAAATACATACTATCTTTTATTTTCCCTCATGTTTTAACCAACTCAGATTAGTTACCATGTATTAATTATAGCCTTATTACTTAAACTAGCTTTAATTATATAACTATAGTATGAACGTAAAAGCTTAGTTTTTATAGGGTGTACCTCTAAACAATTGAACGAGGAAAAATCGACGAGTATATGATGATCGATGTATTCAGCGACGGTCCAGAAACAGCGGCAGCAACAAAAGACGAGTAGTAGCAGCAAACAAAAGCTCAAGTGGATGTGGTGGTCTTGTCGAACAGCATCAACAACAAGTGGGTTTCGGTTTATGATGGTGGTTCTCGACAGCAAACATGAAACAGGGAGTTTAGCTCGTGAGTTTTAACAAGGAAAAAGTGGAGTTTTGATAGTGACAAACAACCTGAACAGCAGCAGCAAAAAAACAGGAGAAATTCGTGGCCAAAGGTGGCGGTTTATGGAGGTTCTTGGTGGCGGACAGCAGCAGCAAAAATGCAGCTGCAGGGGCTGATTTGGGCGGGGCTTTTATGGCTGATTTGGACGCCCAGAACTAGCAGCAGGAGCTGCAGAAAATGGCGGTAATGGGGACTGTTTTGGGGCGGGTTTGGTGGTCGAAACACAGCAACACAGGCTGCGGTTTGGAGCTGTTTTTGGGCTGCAAAAACACAGCAAAAACTGCAGGAAACGTAGTGCAATAGTGGCGGTTTGCAGCTGCACAGGGGCAGCCTGTTTTTGCTCGAAAGGAGGCAGCAAAAGGCTGCTGTAAATGGCGGTTTTGGGCTGTAAAAATCACAGCAAAACAGGCGACTTCAATGGCTGAAATTGGTGGCAGTTTGGGTCTGTTTCGGTGATGGTGGAAGTCGACTAAATTGATGATGTTGGGTTGGGGGGGGGGGGGGGGGGGGGGGTTGTAGACTGCCGAACCAATTGAGAAAAAGAGGTGATTGGATTGTTCTTGTGAGAATTGTGAATAATGAATTGGTGAGCCTAGATATCTTTTTATAGTGCAAGTGTGTTGAGTATTTGAATCAAACTCAAATTATTTAAAGGTGTAGAAGAGATTAGGATTAGGTTTAATGAATTGGGATTAGATTAGGATTCATCTTATCACTTAGATTAGGATTAGGAGTCTTGAAGTTTAATTTTTTTTTTTTTAAATGTGCTAGCTGATTTTTTTTTTTTTTTATATCCATATTTATATTTTTTTTATTTGAAGATAGATATAATAATATGGAGCATAGATTAATGGCATGTTACCAGATTAATTTGGTAATCATGTTTGATTTAATATATAATTTAATTAATTTGTTAATTGTTGTTAAATACATTCTAGTTCCCGTACGTTGTAAGTTTTATTTCGTTAAATGTTTATAATGATGATGACCCAAGTCCATAAAGCGTTTGGTAATTTCCATTACCCAAAGTCTCGTTGGTTTAACAGAACCTAATGATATTTTAGTCAAGGTTAAAATTAATCGTATAGTAGTGAACAGATATTAACTTTTGTTAAAAAAAATTTAGCGTATAAAACCATAGAATTTAATTAACGTTCATTAATTATTTGACAGAAAAAGTCGGGTTATTACAGTGAATTTAGGATTTGGAGTTTGAGAGCACAAATAATGGAAGTAGTAGAAAGAAGTGGGAGGTTGAAGAAAATGAATGGATGAGATGGTGGGTTGACTAGTTGACCTAGTCAACTAGTTAGCCCACTTGACAACCTTAGTCCCTCGAGTTTAAAGCGGGTGCGTGAATTAATCAAACGAATTATTTTAAATACGCTAGAGTAAACGAGCGATGTTATAATCAAATAACGAAAATATTAAAAAGCTAGTCAATAGAAGATACGAATTTAGATGACGAACAATTATCTTAAAAAAACGGGCATTAAAATGAATTAACGGAAAAATGCGGGATGTTACATTATCTGTAACGACCCGACAAAATCGTCATTGACGGCGCCGTTAACTTAGGTCCCGTTACGTGGTCAAAGTCCCTAAATGAGACGCGTTTGACCAAAATTATGTCGCATTCAAACGTGTAAGACTTACAAACTTTAGTTACCAAACGGTTCGACAAAGATTTTAAGTTTACAAAAGTTATAAAGTATAAATGAAATAATTTGCGACATAATATAAGTTGTAAATCTCGAATGCTATCAATAGCGTATGTATGTATGTATGCTTGACCCCAAGCAAGAAATCAAAGAGTATGCATGTATGCTTGACCCCAAGCAAGTATAAATGTACGCGGAAGCATGTATCAAGTAGCCAAGTATGAACCTGAGAAACATATAGAAAACTGTCAACGAAAAATGTTGGTGTAATCATAGGTGTATTTGTAAAGTATGTTTTTGAACCACAAGATTTAGTATCAAAGCGTATACATCTCAAAAGATGTTGTTTGTATCACGAGCACCTAATTACCAAAGCTTAACTGAATCTTACCTCTGCATAATAGTGTTAGAACCTACACTATATCCCGAGAATACGTTTCATTCATCTGAATGAGGGTTCGTCAAACCCGTATGGCCACACAACATAAGTTCTCGCTTACACCCTACAAGTGTAACTAATGATAATTGGACTTGAGGATTTTTGTTCTAACTCGTACGTATCTTTGCTTTCGTATTTGTGTTCAAAGTATAAAAGTATGAAAGTATAAAATGTATACAATGTATATGTTTCTCAGCCCACGATTTAAAAGAATAAAAGTTGTTGAAAATGTGGGACTATGATCTCACCGTAGTTGCATGCCAAAGTACTTGTAATATAACTTGTGCAAATGAAAGTAGCTTAGCCTTGACCTAAACAAATAAGTTATATCAATTACCGATTACAACACAAGGTCGGTCGAAATGTGTTCAGTTAGTCCCACGACTCGTTACGACTCGATTAAATAGCATGTGAGTCACGTTGTCAAGTTTCATGCAAGAATCAAGTATAAAAGAGATTAGAATGATTGCATAAGTATTTGTTAAGTTTGAATAAAAGTCAACTTTGGTCAAAGTCAACGAAAAAGTCAACGGGGTCGGGTCGGGTATCCGATAATTTTTCTATGAAAGATAAGCATATATAAGTATGTTGGCCAAGTTTCATGTTGATCAGGGGTGCGTAGCATAGTTAGAATTAAACGAAAATGTGCATTTTTGGACAGCCGGGGCCCGGATCGGCACTCCAAGACCCTGAGCGGCTCTCAGAATGTCTGTTCAGCAAGTCTGGGCAGTTTTTGAACACTCAAGCACGAATGCAACTTCAAACAACCATAACTAATGAACCGTAAACATTCAAAACACGTATCTTATATCGTTGGAAAGGTATTTTGACGAGAAATACAACTAAACACATTTCATTTACCAAAAACATCATTTACAAAAATCAAAATCCTCGTCCAATGATCGTTAAAGGTTCATTATCAAAGTTTCAAGTTCGTAAAACGCATTTTATGATTCGGGAAGTTACTACACACATATAATATGCCGTTTCGTAGGTAATTATGTCATAACCCGTCCTTAACCATAAGAACGCGTTAGATAACGTATGATTTCATTGCGAGGTATTGACCTCTATATGAGACATTTTTGAAAGAAAACTGCATATATTATACATTACAAACCATGACCATTATTTTTGTTACAAGCTTAAGACAATAAAAAGAAGATTAACGTTTAGCGATAATCTTCGACTTACAAACTTTACAAATGATGACAACAACACGGTTTCTAGCATATTTTACAATACAACATCTTGGATATGCAGTTTTATTTTTGACACAAACATGCGTACGCAAGATCCTGGTTAGATCCAACATGATGCAGCGGAAGCTTTAGAAATCACCTGAGAATAGACATGTTTTAAAAGGTCAACATAAAGTTGGTGAGATATAGGTTTAATGCCGGCAGCAATATATATATAGACCACAAGATTTTGTATATAAACAGTTTAATAAAAGTATTCTAAGTGGTTGAGCACTTGGTAACCATACTTAACATTTTCACGTCGCATATTCCCTTTAATATGAAATCTTACTACACCGTACCAAGTGTAGTCACAAAACGAAGTACTGTGCAACCGTTGAATACTGGTCGTCCAGTCCGGTTGGGGTTATCAGGCCCGATAGATCTATCAACAGGATTCGCGTTTACAATACCGCTGTAAATATTAGTTACCAAGCTACAGGGAAGTATGCCAGTGGTACAACTCAACGTAGAATATATTTTTCAGTTACTTGTGTCCATAATGTAAAACATAAAATACATGTATTCTCATCCCGAAATATTTAGAGTTTAAAAGTGGGACTATATACTCACTCTTGTCTTGATGATATATATATTTTGACTCGGTCTTCCGGTTGATATCACGAACCTATCCATATATAATATATCAATATGTTTTCATTTTAAAACAAACGTTATATATATATATACTTGTTATACTTTTAATATTTTGAATATTTCCTTAGTCCGTAGTTAGCAGTTCGTTGTTAGTAATTCAATTTTAATGGTTCATTTTTAGATGTTTAATATACCCGCAATGAAATAAATAAAACCCCCAACGAAATAAATAAAACCCCATCGTATATGTATTGGTCGAGATTAATCTTGACCCATGGTACCGGTGTTGTCAAATGACGTGTTGCGTACATAAAGTACCGGTGTTGTCAAATGACGTGTTGCGTACAATCATGGGATCTTATGATTAATCTTCTCGTATTGTTTACGGGTGATCCTGAACCATATAAAATTGAATTATAAGTACATATATATAAAATATCATGTTATCTTAGAAATATGTGATTTATATCATTTTTTTCCAATTGATCCCGTAGTTGAAATGATCTAGGATAACCAATTTTGTTTCGGTCATAGTTTCTTCGTTACAAATCCGTTTTCGTTGATTCAAATTGCCATCTTCTTGGATCAAGTTCTTCTTTAAGACTATGAACTGTAAATACCTTGGTTTGTATTCAAAATCATACGGCATAAGTGAAACATTAGTGAAACATATGAAGTTAAACATTTTTGTTACAACAAAATCATTTAATGACCATTTTTCCAAAAATACTTATACTTTGAAAAACCAAGTTTTACCTTGTTAAATTAACATATAAATAAGTTATGTTACATGTCTTGAAGTATTTTAAAAGTTAAGTTAGAAGGATCTATTTAGTTTGCAAACAAGTTTGAAAACATTCAAACTATGTTCTTGTTGTTAAACTTTTGTACCACAAAATAAGATAGCTATATATATATGAATTGAATAAGGTTATGAACATAGATTCTACCTCAAGTTCCTTGGATGAAGTTGCTGTAAAAGAGAAGTAAGAAGCTAGAATCAAAAGGGTGATGGAAGTGGATGAAAGATTGGAAGTAAGTTGGTGTTCTTGGAGGGTTTTCTTGAAGTGTTTTTGTATGGTTTTCTTATGGTGTTTTAGTATGGTTTTTGAAGCTATATCTTTATGGAACTTTGCTGGATTGTTATGGAGTTTAGAGAGTAAGAAAGAGTGTGTGTTTTAGCTAGGAAATTGAAGTAGTAAATGAAGCAAAATGATCATGTATATATATACACCAAAAACGTGTTCCATGGTGTATATGGACAAAAATTCCAAGTTATAATTTTATGTATCTAGTCCTAATTGCTTCCAAATTCAATTACCTAGCCCTCATGGCATGAATAATGGCTGGTTAGGTGGTGATTTTGATGTGTATTTACTATTAGTAAATACGTATAGGAGCTTGGTATGATACGAGTACAAATACTCTAGGTATACGTATAGAAATTTTGTGAAAAATGGAATGAGGATTCAAATATAGCTATCTTTTGTGAATACACTTATATGGTTTTATGTATTTAAGTCTTTAAAAGTGATTAAATACATTACTTATACAATATATGTATAAACATTATATGTCTTAAGTATTTATGTCAAATAACGTTACGTATAGTTATCGTTTTGAAAACTTAAGTTAGTAGTTTCAAAATACACATATAACTTGTTGTTATTAATCCAAAATGAGATATTAAAACATTTATTAATCATGTTAAATATGTATATATACATTTATATACACAAACGTATAATTATCATATATTGTATAGTTCGTGATATCATCGGTCAAACTAGACGGTCAAACGTTGTGTAAAACTCTTTTCGGAAATATAAATCTCAACAATTTGGATTGCTTATCATGTTGGCAAGGTTTAATTTATGTAAATATTAATCTTATAAGTATAGTATGATCGAAAAAGTGCGGGTCGTTACATTACCTCCCCGTTAAATAAATTTCGTCCCGAAATTTTAAAATTGTACCTATTTTGCGTCATCGAGAAACAAGTGTGGATACTTTTGCTTCATCTGATCCTCTCGTTCCCAAGTAAACTCGGGACCTCTTCTAGCATTCCAACGAACCTTAACAATCGGTATATTGCTCTGTTTGAGCTTTTTAACTTCACGGTCCATGATTTCGATTGGTTCTTCGACGAATTGTAGTTTCTCGTCGACATGGATTTCTTCAAGAGGAATGGTAAGGTCTTCCTTTGCAAGACACTTCTTAAGGTTCGAGATGTGAAAGGTATTATGTACTCCGGCGAGTTGTTGTGGTAACTCGAGTCGATAAGCTACCGGTCCAATGCGTTCGATGATCTTAAACGGGCCTACGTATCTTGGGTTCAGTTTACCCCTTTTGCCGAAACGTATTACACCTTTCCAAGGTGACACCTTTAGCATAACCATGTCCCCGACCTGAAACTCTAATGGTTTCCTTCGAACATCGGCGTAGCTCTTTTGGCGACTACGAGCTGTTTTCAATCTCTCCTTGATTTGTACTATCTTCTCGGTCGTTTCGTGTATGATTTCGGGACCAGTTAAATGTCGATCTCCTACTTCATTCCAACAGATAGGAGATCTACACTTCCTTCCGTACAATGCTTCGAATGGCGCAGCTCCAATGCTCGCATGATAACTATTATTATACGAGAATTCTGCTAACGGTAGATATTTATCCCATCCGTTTCCAAAATCGATCACACATGCCCTGAGCATGTCTTCGAGAGTCTGAATCGTTCTCTCACTCTGTCCATCGGTTTGTGGATGATATGCGGTACTCATATCCAACCGAGTTCCTAGTGCCTCCTGTAGTGATTGCCAAAATTTTGAGGTAAATCTACTATCACGATCGGATATAATGGAAATAGGTATTCCATGCCTTGAAACAACTTCCTTTATATACAATCGTAATAGTTTCTCCATTCTATCCGTTTCCTTTATAGGTAAGAAATGTGCAGACTTGGTGAGACGATCAACAATCACCCAAATGGTGTCGTATCCCCAGGCAGTCTTTGGTAACTTTGTGATGAAATCCATGGTAATACCATCCCATTTCCATTCTGGGATTTCTGGTTGTTGAAGTAACCCTGACGGCTTCTGGTGTTCTGCTTTGATCTTGGAACAAGTTAAACACTCCCCAACATATGTTGCAACGTCTGTTTTTAAATTAGGCCACCAATAACGTGTCTTAAGATCTTGATACATCTTTCCAACTCCAGGATGTATCGAGTATCTTGTCTTATGTGCCTCGTTCAATATCAACTTCCTTAATCCACCCAACTTCGGTACCCAAATACGATTTGCAAAATATCGAATTCCATCTTCCCGCATAACGAGTTGCTTCTCATACTTCTTCATTATTTCATTTCCTATATTTTCTTTAGTAAGTGCTTCTCGTTGAACTTCTTTGATTTGTGAGTTGAGATTCATGCGAATTTTTATGTTCATCGCTCGTACTCGAATTGGTTCTCGTTCCTTTCTGCTTAATGCGTCAGCCACTACATTCGCTTTCCCGGGATGATAGCGAATCTCACAATCGTAGTCGTTTATCAGCTCGACCCACCTACGTTGCCTCATGTTCAGCTGTTTCTGATCAAAAATATGTTGGAGACTTTTATGATCAGTAAACACAGTGAATTTAACCCCATACAAGTAGTGTCTCCACATCTTCAATGCAAACACGACTGCTCCTAATTCTAGATCATGCGTCGTATAATTTCGCTCGTGAATCTTCAATTGTTGGGATGCGAATGCAATAACTTTCTTCCGTTGCATAAGAACACAACCAAAACCTTGTCGCGAAGCGTCACAATATATTTCAAAATCATCGTTCCCTTCTGGTAACGATAAAATAGGCGCCGTAGTTAACTTCTTTTTCAGTATTTGAAATGCGTTCTCCTGCTCCGAGGTCCATTCATATTTCTTCCCTTTTTGCGTTAACGCTGTCAACGGCTTAGCTATTCGGGAAAAATCTTGAATAAACCTTCTATAATAACCGGCTAAACCCAAAAATTGGCGTATCTGTGTTGGTGTCTTAGGAGTCTCCCATTTTTCAATAGCTTCAGTTTTTGCTGGATCAACCTGAATTCCTTTGCTATTAACAACGTGACCAAGAAATTGCACTTCTTTCAACCAGAAAGCACACTTAGAAAATTTAGCGTATAGCTGTTCTTTTCTCAACAACTCTAATATCAACCTTAAATGCTGCTCATGCTCTTGCTCACTCTTGGAATAGATAAGAATATCATCAATGAAAACGATAACAAACTTATCCAAATACGGACTACAAACTCGATTCATGAGGTCCATGAATACAGCTGGCGCATTTGTCAACCCAAACGGCATGACCAAAAATTCGTAATGACCATAACGTGTTCGAAAAGCAGTTTTCGGAATGTCCTCTTCTTTGACACGTAGTTGATGATAGCCCGATCTTAGGTCGATTTTCGAATAAACACATGATCCCTGGAGTTGATCAAATAAGTCGTCAATTCTCGGTAGTGGATACCGATTTTTGATAGTTAACTTATTTAATTCACGATAATCTATGCACATCCTAAAAGATCCATCTTTCTTTTTAACAAATAGAATCGGAGCTCCCCACGGTGAAGTACTTGGTCGTATGAATCCACGGTCTAGTAATTCTTTTAACTGACTTTGAAGTTCTTTTAATTCGGACGGTGCAAGTCTATATGGCGCACGAGCCACTGGTGCAGCTCCTGGTACTAAATCTATTTGAAATTCTACAGATCTAAATGGAGGTAATCCCGGCAATTCTTCCGGAAAAACTTCAGGAAATTCTCTTGCCACAGGCACGTCGTTGATGCACTTTTCTTTCTTTTCGACTTTATTAACATGTGCTAAAATAGCGTAACATCCCTTTTCTAAACACTTCTTGGCTTTCAAACAGCTAATGAGTTTTAGCTTTGAATTACCCTTCTCTCCATAAATCATCACCGGTATTTTATCCTTACCAGGAATACGAATTGCCTTCCTGGCACAAACAACTTCCGCTCCTATTTTGGACATCCAGTCCATGCCGACTATTACATCAAAACCTCCTAATTCCACGGGTATTAAGTCGATTTTAAACGTTTCTCCGGCTAGATTTATTTCACAATCACGACAAATTTTATCGGCTTTAATTAGTTTACCATTAGCTAACTCAATCAAGTACTTAGCATCTAGAGGTAATGATGAACAATTCAATTTAGTGTAAAAATTTATACACACGTAACTTCTATCGGCGCCAGTATCAAATAAAATAGATGCTGATAAGTTATTAATGGTAAACGTACCCGTAACAAGCTCCGGGTCTTCTCGTGCCTCTCTAGCATTAATAACAAACGCTCTTCCACGTGCAGGTCCGCCATTCTGATTCGGGCACTGGCTCTTATAGTGACCTTGTTTTCCACACCCAAAACAAGTAATGTTAGCCAAAGCAGTTCTATTTGCGTTGGTGGCAGGAGTCTTGTTACCATTTGTAACGAGAGCCTTACAATCTTCAGCAAGATGTCCCTGTCTATTGCATTTAGTGCACAACACACTACAGTAACCAAAATGATGTTTGTGACAACGGTTGCATAAAGGACTTTGTCCTTTATAACCAAAGCTTGAACCACCACCTGCACCTTGTATGGTTTCTTGTTTCTTAAAAGATTGTTGTTGGTTACCTCGATCATAATTTCCATTCCACTTTCTTTTGTTACCTGATACCTTCACATCAGTATTGGATGCTTTCTTATCCAGAATGACCTGATCCATTAACTCGTTCGCCATGGTTATAGCTTCATGAATTGTCTTAGGTTTCGATGCTGTAACGTTTGCCTTGACCTTTTTGGGCAAACCACCTTTGTACATTTCAATCTTCCGTGCTTCGGTTGGAACCAATTCAGGACATAGTAAAACCAATTCCATGAATCGCTGATTGTAGTTGGTGATTTCAGTACCAACCACCTTCAAACTTCGTAACTCATCTTCTAACTTAATAACCTCATTCCTTGGACAATACTCGGTGATTATCATCGCTTTGAATTCTTCCCATGGAGTATCATAAGCTACATCTCCTCCTACCGCCTTCACATAATTCTTCCACCATGTGAGTGCACTATCTTGTAAAGTGCACGATGCAAACTTGGTCATGTCTTTTTCATCACAACCACTGATTTTGAACACCGTCTCCATCTTTTCTATCCATCGGGTTAAACCGATCGGTCCTTCCGTTCCACTGAATGATGATGGCTTGCAAGCTTGAAACGTCTTGTAGGAGCATCCTACACGAGGATTTGGGTTAACTGCAGCAGCTCTTGCAGCTTCGACCCATAGCATTCTATCGTTCACTCGCTGGTTGATGAGTTCCTCGAGTTCTTGTTCCGTCATTCGATTCAATCGCGCCATTTCCTAATGAAAGAAAATAATTATTCACATGGAATATTATAGATGTAGTGTGTATTTATAGTACATTTATAGCTTGTTAATAATATGAACCAGGTATTATTATAAAAGCCTTTTCTTCTTATTAGCGTTTTATAATTATATCTTGGGTAGTACCTACCCGTTAATGTTCATACTTAATAGCTTAGTACAGAATCAATTACTACAATCTAAATAATACTTAACCATGGAAAATTATTGCATTTCATACTTCGCTATTTTACATATGCTTATCTTACATCAAACTTTAAGCAAACCACACTAATAATATTATACAAAACATTATATAATTCCATGGCTTAATACGGCAGTGCATCGTTCGGTCTATTTTCTAGGGCGTTTAGTTCCAATGAATGGCCTAACGCTTATCCTAGCTGTCTGCCTACGTTTTGGCTGAGGAGCCGAAGAACTAGATGCGGGGATAGCACTAATAGGAATAGCGGGAATAGGGGTGGTAGTGTTGAGTGGAATTGGTGCTACGTCATTCTCACTAAGTTCGGGATTTGAATTTTCTAATTCATTCGCTTTTCGTTTCTTTCCTTGATCGAATTTTTCTTTCGTAATTTCTAGTATTTCTTCCTCGGGTTCACTTTCTTCTTCGGGTTCACTTTCCTCTTCGGGTTCACTTTCCTCCTCGGGTTCACTTTCCGATATTTCTATAGTTGGTTCATCCGGAAATTGTGAGTCTTCCCCAAAAATACCACTTTCGTCATCGGATATGTTAATGACTGAAACACAATCTGAAGGTTCTGATTCGGAGTCGCTGAATGTGATAATAAGTTTCGAGCCCGACATCTATCACACAACAACTAATCCATTAGTACTACATAATATTTACATATAAATTTTAACCAACAGTGATAAGCAATGGTTTTTTTTTTTTTTTTAAATCAGACCCGGTCAAAGTCCAGACTTTACTAATGTATCCTAACGACTTCTCGGTTAGACACACTAATGCAAACCTGGTTCGCTAAGACCAACGCTCTGATACCACATGTCATAACCCGTCCTTAACCATAAGAACGCGTTAGATAACGTATGATTTCATTGCGAGGTATTGACCTCTATATGAGACATTTTTGAAAGAAAACTGCATATATTATACATTACAAACCATGACCATTATTTTTGTTACAAGCTTAAGAAAATAAAAAGAAGATTAACGTTTAGCGATAATCTTCGACTTACAAACTTTACAAATGATGACAACAACACGGTTTCTAGCATATTTTACAATACAACATCTTGGATATGCAGTTTTATTTTTGACACAAACATGCGTACGCAAGATCCTGGTTAGATCCAACATGATGCAGCGGAAGCTTTAGAAATCACCTGAGAATAGACATGTTTTAAAAGGTCAACATAAAGTTGGTGAGATATAGGTTTAATGCCGGCAGCAATATATATATAGACCACAAGATTTCGTATATAAACAGTTTAATAAAAGTATTCTAAGTGGTTGAGCACTTGGTAACCATACTTAACATTTTCACGTCGCATATTCCCTTTAATATGAAATCTTACTACACCGTACCAAGTGTAGTCACAAAACGAAGTACTGTGCAACCGTTGAATACTGGTCGTCCAGTCCGGTTGGGGTTGTCAGGCCCGATAGATCTATCAACAGGATTCGCGTTTACAATACCGCTGTAAATATTAGTTACCAAGCTACAGGGAAGTATGCCAGTGGTACAACTCAACGTAGAATATATTTTTCAGTTACTTGTGTCCATAATGTAAAACATAAAATACATGTATTCTCATCCCGAAATATTTAGAGTTTAAAAGTGGGACTATATACTCACTCTTGTCTTGATGATATATATATTTTGACTCGGTCTTCCGGTTGATATCACGAACCTATCCATATATAATATATCAATATGTTTTCATTTTAAAACAAACGTTATATATATATATACTTGTTATACTTTTAATATTTTGAATATTTCCTTAGTCCGTAGTTAGCAGTTCGTTGTTAGTAATTCAATTTTAATGGTTCATTTTTAGATGTTTAATATACCCGCAATGAAATAAATAAAACCCCCAACGAAATAAATAAAACCCCATCGTATATGTATTGGTCGAGATTAATCTTGACCCATGGTACCGGTGTTGTCAAATGACGTGTTGCGTACATAAAGTACCGGTGTTGTCAAATGACGTGTTGCGTACAATCATGGGATCTTATGATTAATCTTCTCGTATTGTTTACGGGTGATCCTGAACCATATAAAATTGAATTATAAGTACATATATATAAAATATCATGTTATCTTAGAAATATGTGATTTATATCATTTTTTTCCAATTGATCCCGTAGTTGAAATGATCTAGGATAACCAATTTTGTTTCGGTCATAGTTTCTTCGTTACAAATCCGTTTTCGTTGATTCAAATTGCCATCTTCTTGGATCGAGTTCTTCTTTAAGACTATGAACTGTAAATACCTTGGTTTGTATTCAAAATCATACGGCATAAGTGAAACATTAGTGAAACATATGAAGTTAAACATTTTTGTTACAACAAAATCATTTAATGACCATTTTTCCAAAAATACTTATACTTTGAAAAACCAAGTTTTACCTTGTTAAATTAACATATAAATAAGTTATGTTACATGTCTTGAAGTATTTTAAAAGTTAAGTTAGAAGGATCTATTTAGTTTGCAAACAAGTTTGAAAACATTCAAACTATGTTCTTGTTGTTAAACTTTTGTACCACAAAATAAGATAGCTATATATATATGAATTGAATAAGGTTATGAACATAGATTCTACCTCAAGTTCCTTGGATGAAGTTGCTGTAAAAGAGAAGTAAGAAGCTAGAATCAAAAGGGTGATGGAAGTGGATGAAAGATTGGAAGTAAGTTGGTGTTCTTGGAGGGTTTTCTTGAAGTGTTTTTGTATGGTTTTCTTATGGTGTTTTAGTATGGTTTTTGAAGCTATATCTTTATGGAACTTTGCTGGATTGTTATGGAGTTTAGAGAGTAAGAAAGAGTGTGTGTTTTAGCTAGGAAATTGAAGTAGTAAATGAAGCAAAATGATCATGTATATATATACACCAAAAACGTGTTCCATGGTGTATATGGACAAAAATTCCAAGTTATAATTTTATGTATCTAGTCCTAATTGCTTCCAAATTCAATTACCTAGCCCTCATGGCATGAATAATGGCTGGTTAGGTGGTGATTTTGATGTGTATTTACTATTAGTAAATACGTATAGGAGCTTGGTATGATACGAGTACAAATACTCTAGGTATACGTATAGAAATTTTGTGAAAAATGGAATGAGGATTCAAATATAGCTATCTTTTGTGAATACACTTATATGGTTTTATGTATTTAAGTCTTTAAAAGTGATTAAATACATTACTTATACAATATATGTATAAACATTATATGTCTTAAGTATTTATGTCAAATAACGTTACGTATAGTTATCGTTTTGAAAACTTAAGTTAGTAGTTTCAAAATACACATATAACTTGTTGTTATTAATCCAAAATGAGATATTAAAACATTTATTAATCATGTTAAATATGTATATATACATTTATATACACAAACGTATAATTATCATATATTGTATAGTTCGTGATATCATCGGTCAAACTAGACGGTCAAACGTTGTGTAAAACTCTTTTCGGAAATATAAATCTCAACAATTTGGATTGCTTATCATGTTGGCAAGGTTTAATTTATGTAAATATTAATCTTATAAGTATAGTATGATCGAAAAAGTGCGGGTCGTTACAAATTATGCATACAATACAACTAAACACTTACAAATAACATTGCAAAGAATTTAATGCATCGAATATTCGTTTTAAGATCTATCAAACCCTAACCAAGAATCACAAAATCAATAATCATGTTAATGTAAGGTTTTAATGTCATCCAACATACCAAAACGAAGCTAATGATGCTAGTAACACTTTTAACACATAAGGTTTAACATCTAACAACATTTAATTAACCAAAATCAAGGATTTAACAAACCCATTTCAAGTGTTCATGCTAGTTACTCAAAACATCAAGAACAAGCAAACAATTCACATATTCATGTTATAAACGAGCCATAGACACTAACTAACTCCATTTAAAGTATATAAAATGAATTAGAGAAATCTAGAGTTTTTAGAAATCTTACCCCAAGTAGTGAAATTGGTACCAAAATGTAGAGGATGAAGAGAGGATCACAAAAGTACAATTTGTTTTGATGTTTGCTTGCTTGAATTGAAATAGATGATGAATTTAGGATTTGGAGTTTGAGAGCACAAATAATGGAAGTAGTAGAAAGAAGTGGGAGGTTGAAGAAAATGAATGGATGAGATGGTGGGTTGACTAGTTGACCTAGTCAACTAGTTTACCCACTTGACAACCTTAGTCCCCCGAGTTTAAAGCGGGTGCTTGAATTAACCAAACGAATTATTTTAAATATGCTAGAGTAAACGAGCGATGTTATAATCAAATAACAAAAATATTAAAATGCTAGTCAATAGAAGATACGAATTTAGATGACGAAAGGTTATCTTAAAAAAAAGACGGGTGTTAAAATGAATTAACGAAAAAATGCGGGATGTTACACGGAGGGTATGCACTTCCTTCGTCAGTTCCTCGACAACGGGGGATGCTGGTGGGGCAGACGGGGCAGGTGGTGCAGATGGTGTAGGTGGCGCCGGTGGTGTAGATGGTCCAGATGATGCAGATGTAGACGGTACAGTGCGGGTGGCCTTATGCACGAATGGGTCAGCAGGATACGGTACGACCCGTTTACGGGCTGTGACCCTCACCAACTGTCCATGTGCGTCCACGAACGGTCTACCTTCGTTAACCCCTGGAATAACAGTACCATCGAAACGGTACCGCTTCTTCGGCGAGGTAGAGGGTGGCTGCACGGGCTCCTCCTCAGGGTCCTCCTCAGAATCCTCCTCAGGATCCCCCTCGCTGGAGTCATCGGATGATGAACCGTCTGAATCGTCGAAAGGTAGTGCAGGATCATCGCGGGCAGGAGAAAGCGTCTGGCCGGTGGTCATAAGTCGATATCTGCCTAGTGGAATCGGTACAACACGTCCATCAGCGGTGCATCTAACCCAATGTCCACGCTCATTACGGAAAGGACTGTCCCCATTTCCCCCAGGAATCACAGCATCACCGGAATGGTGCTGTGTTTCCGGGAGTCCAGGGCTGGGTGGAGCTGGAATATCCTCTGGATCCTCGTCTCCGTCCGAGATGTCCATCAGGTCAAGCGCGTATCTGTTATCTCCGGATGAAGAATCTCCGGAGTCGCCGGAGGGTAGCGGTGAGTCAGCAACAATAGTAGGCGAGGCAGCAGTCGTCTCCGAGTCACTCTCGAAGTCAAAGGTCATGGGCGGTATGTCCGACATCTGAACAAGGAAAAATAACTTTTTCCATGTCAGTAAGACATATAGCAAGCCCATAATCAGGCACTACAGCAACCTAGATCATCTACCGCATTACATAGCATGGCAATAACAATAGTACTAAACAAAAGTAACATGCAATCGAAAGCAGATAGTAGCATGCAATAATGAGGATAAGCAATAGCATACAGCAAGTTCACATAGCAGTAAGGGTAAGCAGTAGCATGCAGCAAGATCATACGGCAGTATAAGTAAGCAGTAACATGCAGCAGTAGTAAGCAGTAACAAGTAAACGAGCAAGTTGTAGATTAGTCCTATTAGTGAATCCTACTCGGCCTGGTCTAGACTCACTAATGCAACCTAATTCCCTACAACCAATGCTCTGATATCAAATGTGATGCCCCGTACAAAACCATCGTGTACGGTTCATCAACAACAGGATCATTACAAGGTCAAACACTATATGCTGTTTGAAAACCGGTTTTGCATTCATAAAAAGATAGCGTTTTACAAAAGACAACTTGCTTCCTATGAATAGAAGCATAAACATAAGTACGTGACCCATAGGTCGTTACAAAGCCATTGTTTGGAAATAACATAAGTTGCGAATGCAAAATAAAAGTTCCATGATTGAGACATCTCTAAGTAATGCAGCGGAAGTCTAACACAGCAAGTTTGTAACAGCAAGTCTAACACCAAGACAGCAAGTCTAACAGCGGAAGCAACATCGTCTAAGCACCTGAGAAATACACGCTTAAAAGTCAACATGAATATTGGTGAGCTATAGTTTGTAATCAGTAAAGTAATGTAGACCACGAGAGTTCAGTGCTTCAACCAGCAGTTTAAATCAGTATGAAAAGTATATGCTTAACCGTTGCACTTGGCGAGTGCTTTTGTCCTCGAAGTATTAAACACCCGTTGAATGCTAACGCGACTAGCCCGAGTGGGGATGTCAAACCCTATGGATCCATATCTAAGATTCGCATTCACGGTTAGGAAACCAATGATTAAACGTTACCGAGCTAAGGGGAATCTTTGTGCCGTTATGTTTCCCACACATATGTAAAGTTTAAGTACTCGTGTCTAGTATGTAAAACGTAAAAAGTGCATGTATTCTTAGTCTCAAAAATAGTAAAAAGTAATAAGGGATGCTATAACTCAAAGTGTATAAGCAGTAAAAGTTGATATGAAACGTATACAAGTAGTAAGTCGGTCCGAAAGGTCGTCAACCTAAGTCAAAGGTCACTAGGTCAGTATGTTGTCCCCAAAAGTTTAAAAGTGTATAAATTAAGTTTAAGTGTCATCATCATCATCATCATCATCATTCATCAAAGCTAAGGTAAGTTTAACAAGAATAGAGATCGAAACAAAAGGCTGACTTTGGACAGCTGTTACGACCTCTATACAAATCGAAAAGATGCGTAGTCAGTGGCCATGGCTCCATATGTGAGTCCTCTAACCACTGACCAATTTTCAGAACCTAACTCGTCTTCGTTTGACTGTGGCAACGGTTTAAGTGTGAGTAGGTCAGAAATTTCAGCACAACGTTACAAAGGCGTAGTGGTTTTAAAAAGGCTATAAATCCTAAACCGTATATCGGATTTAGGTGAGTCTTAAATGAAAAGTCATCCACTCGAAACGAACTATCTGTAAATCAACTTTCCAGAAGCCTAGAGAGTAAGATCAGACCCCGAAAAATGGTAAACAAGTGCTCCGGTGGGATTCTTGGTGCTTGATGCTCATCACGGTTCTCATCCTTGATGCTTGTAGCTTCAAGTGTACAACTCATTAATGTGGTAGCATCACTTTGACCAAGATTCAAGCATCAACACACAAAATATTAAGACCAAGTAAGAATACAACTCACTTAAGAGTTTTAAAATGATGATGAACCAAGGTTACATCATATTCTTAGTCTTAACACAAATACAAGTTCTATTTACAACTAAAGCTCTAAACTTTAATTCAATCAAATAAATATGATCATAAATTTGATCAAACAAAGTAATGAAACCCTAAACTAGAGAGCTTGGATCCTTTTCACACAAGTTATGAGATTACAAAGCTAGAAAGCTTGAATCTTTGGTGTTCTTGAAGATCTTGAAGCATAAAGCTTAGATCTTCAAGTTACATGAAGATCATAAACAGAAGTTTTGATCTTTATAACAAAATAATGAGATCATAAGTTAGAAAACTTAGATCCAACAAAAGAAATGAAGATTCAAAGCTAGAAAGCTTGAATCTTGATTGTTCTTGAAGATCCTTGAAGCATGAAGCTAGATCTTCAAGTTACATGAAGATTACAAACACAAGTTTGAATGTTTACAACAAAATACAAAGATTATAAGCTAAAAGATTTAGATCTAACAAAGTAAGTGAAGATTCAAAGCTAGAAAGCTTGAATCTTCTATGTTCTTGAAGGATTCAAATCCAAGTTTGAATCTACAAGATATAACAAGATCTAAAAGCTAAAGAGCTTGATCTTCCAATGATGATGATGTCGTGACCAAGAAAGGAAGAAGAAGAAGAAGAAGAAAATC
The DNA here is from genome assembly GCF_046630445.1 of Rutidosis leptorrhynchoides. Taxonomy (NCBI): domain Eukaryota; kingdom Viridiplantae; phylum Streptophyta; class Magnoliopsida; order Asterales; family Asteraceae; genus Rutidosis; species Rutidosis leptorrhynchoides. The sequence goes on along the minus strand of NC_092334.1, from coordinate 25,178,157 downwards.
AAGAAACTTACAAGTTTTAGAGTGAGAAAGACTAGAGAGAAAATAAGAGAGTAAGTGTGTGTAAATTGTGAATGAGATCAAGTGTGAAATGTATGGAATTAGCTTGATATTTATAGGAGGTTAGGGTGTGGGGAGGTGGTGGTGGCCGTAGGTTTGGTGGGGGACAAAGGGGGATAACTTTTTGCTTTATGGTTAATGGTTGTCTAAAGTTGGTACTTATGTTAGGATCTCATGCAACATTAAGGATAATGGTAAGCAAAAAAGCTAGTATGTTGGCTCTTATAAATGGGCATTTGTCTTACATATTATTGGGTCATTAACCATTAATAATGGGGCTAATTAAATAGTCCACTAGCTAGAGTAGGGTGGGCTTAAGTCCAACAAGGTAGAAAGTCCAACAAGACTAACTAGTGTGTTCTAGTAAATTACTAAGCGTAATTAAGCATCCAAAAACCCAAGTAATTGTTATTATAAAATAACAATTAGTATTTCGTAGTCATAATATTCCGATTATGACCAAAGTTAAACGTGTACCGACAAACATAGCTCGTTCTAAATGTTAAGTGACACTAACGGTCTTAAAGGCTTTCGGGGATCAAGTTTACTAACCTACGTACTTAATGACACGTTATAATATATAAACGAAAGTAATCCACATGTAGGAAGATCCCAGAGTGAAATATTGCACAGTACGCACAAATACGCAGTTTCGTGAAAGCATAAAGTACAGAAGCAAGTCGAAAAAGTCGGGTCATTATATATATATATATATATATATATATATATATATATATATATATATATATATATATATATATATATATATATATATATATATATATATATTGGAATAAGCGGGGATTATCCAAGATAATATGACACGATATAAACAAATGCAACTACAAGAATGTGTAATAATATCGCCGATGCAACTTAATATGCTACAATTACAATATTTTCACCGAATTCAAATCGTTCAGAAACTTTAAGCAGTCGCCTTAGTGAAGCAGTCAATGATTTCTTCGCCGAAGTGACGCAGTTGCCAGTTTAATTGTCGTTTCAAAAGGTTTCAGTTCCGACACCTAATTGTTTGTGGTTAGATTACTTAATTGCGCATCATGTGCCCAACACATGCATCATTTAACTGATTAACTTAATAGGTGTTATGATTTAGACCACCATCATGCATGTTTAAAACCACAACGACTACCGGTATAATATTAAAAGTTGAGAATGATCGATATAATTTTGTATAAATCACAGGACCAATGGTATATTAACTTTAACTCTATTAAATATAAATAAGATGTTGAATGAATCGATGGGTTATCTACAACATTTAAGGGTATATTTGGCAAAACCAGCTGGTAGCTTTTAGTTTTTTTTTAGATATATTTTGATGTTTGGTAGAATAGTTGAATCCACTGTTGCAAAACACACCGTCTCGAGCCGTTGCGACGCCCGATGCGACGGTTTAGTGACTAGCCCGTCCCGTCTCGAAAAAACCGTTTAATATGACAGTCAACGGTCAAAATTCGGGTTAAAGTTGAAAAAAATCGGGTTAAAGTCTCTCAAAATTCGAAAATGCCAGAAAGTCGGTCAAATCGGTCAAATTTTTCGTTGTTTGAATTTTATGTATTATATTAACGGTAATAGCGATTATGGGTACAAATTTATCAATTAAAGTTTTTGGCTTTAAAATATGTACACAAATATACATATATATACTTATATATTTAAAAGTCAATTTTGGTCAACGTTCGTCTCAACCCCCCGTCTCGAACCTCTCGACCTTTTTAGGACCAGACTGTCTCGATCCCGTCTCACGTCTTTTGCAACATTGGCTGAATCTGTTAAATAAAGAGTAAAATGACAAAAAAAAACTAGAAGCTAAAAGTTAAACGCTACTTCTAGGGGTTATTAGTTATTTTTCTCTCTCTAAAAGATTTAAGCTTATTTAATCAAAACACAACTTTTTATTAAATATGAGTGTTTTTCATAAAAGCTTTTAAAAACTCTGCGCCAAACATGACTAAGTGTATATATACTAATAAAATTTAAAACATGGAGGTTAAGTTAGGAACACTATGAAAAGATATTATTTCTCCTAAAGTTATACGGAGTAGCTCACAAATAAGGAATTTATATCATCGGGTTTGGTCCGTTTTCTCATTTTTTAGGGTTTGGTCTAGACTGAGACCAGAAATAATGATAAGATTTCGACCTAGAACTGGACCAAACAACCTCGGGTAATTCATTTTCATTCCGGTTTCTTCTCGGTCTTTGGTTTATTTTGGTTCTACCCGAACCATGCACACCTCTTATGTCGTCCGAAAAATCATTCAGGAAAATTTTCATTTTTTTTTTGTACCAAGTTTTTTTGATAAAAAATAATAAAAATAAAAATACAATTTTGAACATGTCCTCGAAAAGTCCATTGTCATAAAAGTTTTTGTCTAAGGAGTTGCAAGGTTGCAATGGTCCTCGCGACTTGCCTGGGTATTTGACAACTTTTTTTTAAGGATAAACAAAGGGTAATTATAAAGACAAAATTGCACGGGGGGTCCATGTGGTTTGTTCGATACAACAAGTGGAGTCCAAGAGAATTTTTTCACCTTGAGGGGTCACTATGATATGCACTTGTTTCACGGGGGGTCCAATTTGCTAATGTCCGTTAATTTCGTCAGTTAAATCCATCATGTGCAATACACGTGAGGGTAAAATGGTCCTTCCTGCCTTCCCTTCTAATTAATTCTCAGCAAACCAAACTAAAAGAAGTCTACTCCTTATCTTGTCTAAACCAAACCAAATTAAAAGGAGTCTACTCCTTATCTTGTCCAGTCGTACAAATACCTTTGCCACTTGCCTTCTTTCTTCTTTTTTTTATTTTTTATTTTTTATTTTTTCTGTTCGTGACCAAAAGAAATCCACAAGTGGGTCGGCTCTTCCAGCCATAGCACACACAAAAACAACTCACGTCCCATATTTCCTCTTTTCAATTATATTTATATAATTATTAATCTAGCTCGTTGAGTACAGTACCAAAAAAGAGCTTCGCCACCATGGTCAATGGAATTAATTGATGTCTGATTTGGGCGTTTTTGAAATTAAAGCTTCGCTACCAGACAAGACTTCCGTCGTCATTGGGTCGACCCATAAATAAGTTCCTCGTTTAATCTTTATTTTTTTAATGTAGGGTTTTGGTTTGAATTTAATTGATAAAATAGATGGATATGAAATTGTTGATTGATTTTAATTAGAGATTGTAATTTAGGGTTTTTGTCAAGTTGACTGGATTAGGGAAGGAGATGGTTGCAAAAGAAAGTTCAAACAACCCTAACCAAAACTACCACGAAAGATGGCGGCAGATAAGGCTAAACTCGTCGGACTAACTCCGACCACCACGAACGGGACACTTGCCGGAAAAAAGGAAACGGAAAGAAAAATGGGCCAAGCCACCGAAGAGATGTCGGTGGCCACAAGAGGAGTGAAGAAAGCTACCTGCAAAATGAATGAGACGGAGAGTAGTATATATGTTAATTGATCACCGTAATTTTCGAGGCATGTCTTGTGACTTGCAATGATTTAAATATGAAAGAAAAATAATTTCAGTGAATCCACACCAACACATGTTTATTGATGTAGGGATTTTATAAATATACAGTTTGCCTGTATATGTTTCGGATCTGCATTATAATGATATGATGATTTAGGTTAGGGTTTCACGTCTAATGCTAGAGAGAGAATAGAAAAGAGAAAAGAAAATAAAATAAAAAAAAGCTGGAGGGTTAATTAAAAAGATGGAACTACCCTCATGTGCAAGTCATGTGAGGCCCAAAACTGTTAAATATTGACAGACGTTAGGACGTTGGACCCCTGGTGAAACTATTGCAAACCACAGTGACCCCCCAAGGTAAAAAAATTCTTTTGGACTCCACTTGTTGTATCGAACAAACCACAGGGACCCCCATGCAATTTTGTCAATTATAAATAACCCAGGTTTGTTAAATTATTATGTGATTTCCAAGATCTGACACTCCTAATTACTCCATTATTTAATTAAACTGTGACCAATTTTTTCAAACTTTTACCAATATCTTCTCTCTCATAGTGCTAACGAGGCTCGGCATCGTCAGTATGAGCAGTGGAGAGCCGCGGATGTGTACGAACAATCCAGGCAATGCCAGCATGATAGATGGGCCGTTCATCAGCACCAAATCATGAGCCATCTATCATATCAGGTACCACAAAACTACATCCCGACTCAACCTGCTTACTATCCACCACATCAGCCTGACATGCGACCGCCCTTTAAGCTATATGACCCCAACCAAGGCTATCAGAACACCTATAACGAGACATGGAACCCGAGTGATAACATGAACTGAAATCCATATCCAGATTGATAAAGTTCCATTGGTGATTTCTTAGCTTTTATTATTTTTATCTATTTATGTTTAAACATATAATATTTTGATATTTTTATGTAATTTTTAACATTTTTATTATTGTGTTACTAATATTTCATATTTATAATTTGAAAGTGGAATATTAAGTTCCATTTCAAATTATCATGCATGTTTATAATGGTATTGTATGTATATTGTAAATTGTACACAACATGGTAAAACAGCGAACTTTCAAAGACTGACATTAATTTCAGCAAAAGCAACTAATTTTGACGACAAGATGCAAAATAAATGTGAAATAACAACTACAGGAATGAACAAATGATGTGCACCATTTATTATTCAAACAAACAACAATATGTTGGAAACTTTGGTAAAATTTGATCATTTTTCTACGCTAATCACCCTCAATAATTTAAATTGTCACTGATTTCTTGCAAATGAGGGTATTGCAAGATCTTAAGTGTGGGAATGGATTAAATTCTTTCGGTTTAAACATTAATTTATACACTCAGTTCAATTGCCAAATTTTTTCAAAATTTGAAAAAATTTCAGCTAAATGAACTCAAAATCATGTTTATACATATTTATGAACGATAAAACTAGGTGTTAATACCGAAATTATTGTTGCCTCGAAAAGGACATAAATTGAGTAACAACCCAAAACGCTCGAATTCATTAAAAATGGAATAGAAGAGGATAAAAGGCAAAGAAAGAAATAAATAAAAGCTAAGTGTGGGGAATATTTACCAAGTTCTTTAAAACATATATCACAAATTTTTTGTACAAGATTATTGCAGGTACTTTTGTTTTGGACGATACTAATCAGTTTTACCCAATTTACTGTAATATATTTGAAAGAAAAATGGATCTACACGATGAATCAATTCCATCATTAAAAGGAAGTAAAGTCTTCCGAAAAAGACACGCGCTTCTTGATTTAGGTCAGGAAGTTGTCGTCCAGACCAGCTGTAGGTTGACGAAAAATCTAGAAAAGTCATCTCTAAAATCAGAAGGAAATCCACGGACCTCGGCATCAAACAGGGTCGCCAAGTGGTCAGACTTATCCTAACTATGAGAGGATCTGTCACGTAAAATGGGGAGGGCGCCGTGCAAATTAGCTTGATAAGACTAATGAATCAGACCCCCAGAAAAGGATAATCTCCTTAAAAGATCAAAAATCAGCATTTAAGACTGATATTACTCAATTCTTGATATTGACCTTAAAGATTGAGAATTACAAACTCATGAAATTCGATGATATCTAAACTCGAGCTTGAACGAGAAAATATTTTGATCAAATTAAAACCGATTTGTATTTTGAAAACCTATTTTCAATGAGTTCATTACCATTGAACATAAAATCCTAGGAATTCACCTGGAATTCATTAGGTCGCCTGAACCAAATCGGGTGTCAACCGTAAGAACGGTGGTTGCATAGCATGGTCGAAGACAGGACCTTGTGCCAGACCAAAAAATTCTAGGGTGATCTTTGCTATTGCTCCTACAAATGATAGTAATCGCATCCGACACGATGTGGACCATAATCAAAAGCATGTCATTAGACATTGCCTTAACATTTTCTTGTTCATCGCTTTCCTTTACAACCGGACGGTAGTTTACCGAAAGGTAATATACGGAACAAGTAAACTGGATGTATGCTTTCCGATACAGGGATATTAGTGGATTACACGAACCTAAAAGTTTTAGCCAAAATATTGATCCACAAAAATATTTTGCAACACCGATGGTGGGTCAAATCAGAAAACTTATCTAGGGTAAAAGCTAGAATGAAATTTCAAAGATCAAATGTTTTCATAAAGATCCAATTTCCTAAAGGATCTAAATTTTCATAGTCATGTGGGACTGTAAACCACAACATTACTATCATTGTTCATACCGCCGTATCAAAATCACTGATGTATATAGAGTGAAGAATAAAGAAGTGATTCTAGTAAAGTTATATTCAAGTTCTATATTACTTGAGGACAAGCAACGCTCACGTGTGGGAATATTTGATAATGCTAAAAACGAACGTATATTTCATAGCATTATCCTTCAAGAAAGACAAACTTTTAGTTGCAATTGTTCTATTTTCAAGTGATTATCATTTAAATAATAAAAGGTAAAGACAAAAGACAGAATCGACGATTTGAAGACGCAAATGACCAAAATGCTAAAAAGAACAAGTTACAATTCAAATGGTTCAAATTATTGATGAGAAACGTCTAAAAATTACAAGAGTACAAGCCGCGAAACGCAAAGTACAAGATTTCAAAGCGTACGAAAGGACGTTCGAAAATTCGGAACCGAGACATGAACCAACTATCAACGCGCGACTCAATGGACCTAAAATTACAAATCCACTATGCACATGAATATAATATATATAATTATATAAAAATTATATATATTATATATATATTTAAATGTGTCGGCAAGCTAAAAATCAAATGATTGTGAGCTGGTGCCAGACTCCATGCGATCGCATGGGAATAACACTTCCAGGCCATGCGATCGCATGGCCCCAAAACTTTGGTCAGGTCCTATAAATATCCAACGAAGTGGACGAGTTCTTTACACCTTAATTTTTCTTTCTCTCTTCTGTAAAGAATATATATATTTATAATTTTAATTTTAATTTAAGTTTAATAATAAATGGGTTATTATAAGGAATGTTTTAAGGTTTTGTAAGTCGAAACTCTGTCCGTGTAACACTACGCGATAAATAATCATTGTAAGTTATGTTCAACCTTTTTAAATTAATGTCTCGTAGCTAAGTTATTATTATGCTTATTTAAGCCGAAGTAATCGTGATGTTGGACTAAATATTAAGACGGGGTTATTGTGCTTTGGATCATAATTGGGGTTTGAACAAAAGACCGACACTTATGGAAATTGGACTATGGGCTATTAATGGGCTTTATATTAACTAAATGATATCTCGTTAATTTAATATAGAGATTTATAATTTGACATATTTATATATAACCACATACGCTTGACTGGGTACGGTGGACGGAATATTTATAAATACCAATAATTGTTCATTTGACCGGACACGGGAATGGATTAATAGTCAATGGACTCATTAAAATAGGGGTGGATTACATTCAAGGGCAATTGGTGTAATTGTTAATAAAGTATTAAAACCTTGGATTACACGTAGTCGATAACCTGGTGTAATCATTAACAATGTATTAAAACCTTATTACGGTTTAAATCCCCAATTATGTGACGACCCGGAAATTTTTGATCAAATTTAAACTTAATCTTTATATGATCTCGATACGATAAGCAAAGTTGTAAGGTTAAGTCTCAAAAACTTTTGAACTGTTTACATGGATTCAATAGACCTTTGACTATTACCAACGATTCACGAACAATTGTTTATAAATAAATGTGCATATACATATAAATATAAATACCTATATTAGTAAGAAATAATAAAATGACAATCAATCAGTATAATTGAAAATGTAAAATAATTCATGATACAATAAAACTTAGTATCAAAATATAATTATATATAGTATAGTAATTAAGAATATATATATATATATATATATATATATATATATATATATATATATATATATATATTTAAAAAAAACTTTGAATACATTATTTAGAAATAATCATTTTATTTTTCTTAACAAAGTTAATAATAAATTTACATATATTAACAATTGTAGGATAATGATGTAATATATATATATATATATATATATATATATATATATATATATATATATATATATATATATATATATATATATATATATATATATATATAATATCTATACATAATTTTATATATAAAAATATGGTAATTTGTAATATATATATATATATATATATATATATATATATATATATATATATATATATATAGTTATGTGGTAACATTATTTTAGTATATTAAAAAGTAGTATTGTTAAGTATTAATTTTCTTATTATTGTTTATCATTATCATTATTATTATTTCTATTAAAATTATTAAAAATTTTATTAAGTATTGTATTATTATTAAGATACAATTTATTGTCAATATCATTAATATTATTATTAATATTATTATTATTGTACCTATTAATATTATTTTGATATTATTATCAATAATATTGAAATTATATATGCTATTATTGTTATTAGTATTTTTATTATTATTAATAATATTATTAATATTATTATTAATATATATCTATTAACTATTAATATTAATTAAAATAGAATTGAAAAACTGATTAAATCGTACGAAAATTGTTACATATCACCATCAAATTCTACTTTCTGGTCTCTGAAGTGGATTACATGACAAAATTGATTGAGTCACAGGTCCAATTTCTGTTAGCTTTCATTTTCTATTTTATTTTCTTGTTACTGAGCGAATATTTGTTGTCGACTCCATTTTTTATATAAAACAACCAATCAGATCAACATTGTGAGGAACCCTTCGATTTTTTTTCCTCATCGTTATCACTCAACAATTTACAGCCATTTTATTCGAAGAGTTTAAAAAGAAAAACTCTGAAACAAGCTCGTACCTCTATTTTTAAATTGAATTTCCAAAAGCTAGAATTCTAATGAAATTTCAAAATCTAATATTGCAAAGCTGTTAGGAATATTTCATTTGAACTACCTGTAATCTTTCAGCCTTCAATTCCTTTTAAAGAGTTCGAATTCAAGAAGTCAAAGTTAAATTTTTAAATGTCAAACCAATTGCTCTTCATTAAATTTGAAATTGTTTTGAAGTTTCTGAGGCAATTGATGAATCATAAAGTTTCCATAGATCATTGGAAACCCAATTCATATGATAATTTTGAGCTAAAACTGTCTTCAATTGAAAATCAAGGTTTGAGTTGTTTCTTTGTTTTACGAACAGCAGACCTTTTAGTTTTAATTTTATTTTGATTAATTGAACAAAAGGATTTCATTACAGGTCATTTATAATTAAGTGTCCAGTTTTAATATAAGTCTTGATTCGTTATTTTGATTTTGATTGGAATCCACTGGTCGACTAAGCGAGGAGGAAGAAGGAATTAGAACAGAAAAATACGGGTTAAATAATTTTGGTTGGGAGTTTATTCAGTAAAACAGATACAGTCGAGTGGTTTGGGTGGGTTTTCGTTGAGCGGGAGGTCGCGGGTTTGAGTCCCGGCGTGGGCAGTTGGATATTTTTTTTTAGCCTTAAAGGTAGTTCCAATATCAAACTTATTATTATTATCATTATTATTAGTTTTATTATTATTATGATTGTAATTATTAATATTATTGTTATTAGTATTGTTATTATTAGTTATTATTATTACTACAAGTATTATAAGTATTATTATTATAAATGCTAAAATAAGTATTAAAAATCATTCATTATTAATAAGATGATTATAACTAAAATTATAATTAATATTATTAACATCATTAACAAATATGATTTTACCATTTTATTATTATTAGGATAAGTATTATTAACATTATTATTATTAATATAATTATTAGCGTTGTTATTACTAAACTTATTATCACTAGTAATAAAAGTATTATTGTAGTTAATATTAGTATCAGTATTATTACTATTATAATTATTATTACCAAAAGTATCATTTTAATGAAAACTATCAAAGTTATCATATTGTTTTTTTTTAAACTATGATTTTATTAAAATTAACATTTTGACCGGAGTTATTATACATATTAAAAATTATCATTTTTGAAGAATTATGATTATCTTTATTATTACTATTATTACTATCATTATCATAAATATCATTAACAATAAAATTAATATTTTACAGCTATTATTATAAATATCATTATTATTATCTTTAATATAATTATTACCTTTATTAGTAAAATCAAGTATTATAACTATTATCATTTTTAACAAAATTAATATTTTTAATGAAAATATGAAATATATATATTATTAATATAAAAAGGATATAACTAATGAATATATATATATATATATATATATATATATATATATATATATATATATATATATATATATATATATATATATATATATATATATATATAAAGTTGACCGAATTCAATTATGTGTTTTAATATAATTACAACTAATATAGGTTCGTGAATCCGAGGCCAACCCTGCATTGTTAAATGTCGTCATATGTATTTTTACTACAAAATACAGTATGGTGAGTTTCATTACTCCCTTTTTAAATGCTTTTGCAATATATATTTTTGGGACTGAGAATACATGCGCTGCTTTTATAAATATTTTACAAAATGGACACAAGTAATCGAAACTTCATTATATGGTTGAATGATCGAAGCCGAATATGCCCCTTTTACTTGGCAACCTAAGAATTAGTAAACCAGTCTACTAATTGACGCGAATCCTAAAGATAGATCTATTGGGCCCAACAAACCCCATCCGTTGTAGCGGATGCTTTAGTACTTCGAGTTTTTATATCATGTCCGATGGATGTCCCGGAATGATGGGGATATTCTTATATGCATCTTGTTAATGTCGGTTACCAGGTGTTCAATCCATATGAATGATTTTTGTCTCTATGCATGGGACGTATATTTATGAGAAATGGAAATGAAAATCTTGTGGTCTATTAAAATTATGAAATGATTATTTATGATAAACTAATGAACTCACCAACCTTTTGGTTGACACTTGAAAGCATGTTTATTCTCAGGTATGAAAGAAATCTTCCGTTGTGCATTTGCTCATATTAGAGATATTACTTGGAGTCATTCATGACATATTTCCAAAGACGTTGCATTCGATTCGTCGAGTTCATCAAGATTATTACTAAGTCAATTATAGTTAGATTTATTATGAAATGGTATGCATGCCATCAACTTTCGATGTAATGAAAGTTTGTCTTTTAAAAACGAATGCAATGTTTGTAAAATGTATCATATAGAGGTCAAGTACCTCGCGATGTAACCAAATGTAATGTATTCGTCCAGATGGATTAGGACAGGTCGTTAGAGTTAGTATCAGAGTGGTGGTCTTAGCGAACCAGGTCTTGTATTAGTGTGTCTAACTGATAGTTGTTTAGATGCATTAGTGGGTCTGGACTTCGACCGTGTCTGCATGTCAAAAGCTTTGCTTATCATTTCGTGTCAAAAATCATCTACTTATCATCCTTTGAAAATTATCTGTTTATCATTCCTAGTCTAGACACATCTTACTGCATTGATTGCATGAATAGTGTATAGACAAATTCATATCTTAGCGTATCTGTTACTGTAAACTTTGTCTGACACGTTTCCTTAATTCCCTTCGTAATCTACGGGATCTTCTGTACTATATATATGTATTCTATGTAATTAGAATATCATCCGATATCCAAAAATCATTTCATATCAAAATCCTCTAACTGATCGTGAAAGATGGATCCTACACCTAGCCTAGATTCCATTAGTTTCGGGAGCGATTTCGAGATGTATATTGAAATAGACTCCGAAGTCAATAAACCGGAAGTGTCTCAACCGTTTAGCTATTTTTCTTTCTGGAGGAGATGGGGGTGGGTCCGAGACTTACTCACTCGATGGAGAAATGAAGAAGGTGAACCCTACCGTGAACCAAACTTACCTCCTAACATCGGAGAAAATGATGTACTCACTGGTGAACCTATGCGCAACACTGTTTTCACCCTTCTTGCCAAAATTTTCCACCTCGAAGGTCGCATTACTGCAATATCAGAAAATATTCAACCTCTACTTCCGAATACCAATCAAAGAGGAATATTAGAAGAAGTTAGAGAACTTCGAATTGATAATCAAGATCTATCGAATCAGATGAGTGGGTGGATAGAAATGATAGAAGGAAGGATAGAAACCCTGACAAGAATGGTGTGTGATTTACAAACTATACTAATTACACCAACAACATCCACATCACCAGCCTCGACATCACCATCTGTATCGCGAGCATAATCTTCGTTTTATCTATCGATCTCTCTACTTTATCTTTGCTCTACGTATCAATCTACATCGATTATCTTCGTTCGACATGGCGAGTATGTAATCCCCAATATTTTAGAGATTATATACTCTAGTTCTAATGGTAAATCAAATGAGTTTAATATAATATTAACTCATTAAATCCATGATTGCATCTGAAGAAAATATATTTATATATATATATTTTCATAAAGATTGTAATTAAAAATTCTTTTTTACAAACTGTTGATGGTGAAAATATTTTAACGGGTAGGTAATACCTAATCAATATTTAGATCTCACATTAATAAGTTACACTATACATTCTTCGAATCTGATTCAACAGTCATTTACTATCCTACTTACATCTACCGATATACGAATCCATTCACCACATAATAACCATTTTCTTTCAATTTCATATTTGGATTTTTACTTATCAGAATCCAACAAGTGGCATAATGAAGAAAACATTGGATAAAATAAAATTTGTTAGAAACAAACAAATTAACTATGAGAAATTTTGTTAAGAATCCACGCTAACAAAATCCTAGTAAACTGTTCCTAGCTAACTGTTAATTCCTTATTACATTTTATTATCGCAATTTATTTATCGCAATTTATATTCTCGCAATTTTATTTATCGTCATTTAATTTCTGTTATTTATTTTACGCACTTTATTTATCGTCATTTAAATACTGTTATTTACGCATTTAAATATCGGGACACGTATACGAGGTTTTGACATATCATATCGACGCATCTATATATATTATTTGGAATAACCATAGACACTCTATATGTAGTAATGCTGGAGTTAGCTATACAGGGTTGAGGTTGATTCTACAATAATATATATACTTTGAGTTATGATCGAATCTGAGACATGTACACGGGTCACGACATGTATTAATTAATTCGAATATTATATATATTGCTAACGGTGGACTATCAACTGAGGACTACCAACATTGGACAATTAAAATGAATTAAATTATTGATTATAACATATGAAACTAAACAATTCTTCAAGTTTGCCACTTGATTTCATCCTAAACTTCATTTGTATCTTGACGATTACGATCTGTGTTCAAACCTTTCATGATTCTTGAAAACACCTCAATCGAGAGGATGAATCAACCGCACTTCATCTACGAAAGAAAAGATTAATATGTATAGTTATGCACCTGAAAACACTCGGAACCCGAGTGAACGTTTAACATGTATCTGTGCTAGCTTCTTTGGCGTTGCTATTACTGAAAATAACTTTACAATCCCTCTCCAAATTAGCCAATTTTGTCACAGCTTCAGCAAATCAACTTCGACTTTCATTTGAATAAACCTTATTATAAAGGTTACCCCTTCATCATCGTTACCGAAGAACTGATTATATCCCACCACATTAGTAGTAACCTTACCAGCAACTTCATTACTCATTGGCTTAAGTCTCTCCGAAGGACCATTATATTTGTTCATTAAAAACCTATCATATACTCATTCGCAACTTGTAACGAGAATAGCCATACCAATTACCGAGAATCGGCAATCAGTATTTTGAATTTCGCAGCATTTCTACATCAACAGTTATATGTATACATATAACATTTATCTCTTAGAATTATGATATCTCATTCTGAAATTCTGAAAAGCACTCTAGCCTATGAATCAGTTTTCTGAGTTTTGAAAAAGCTGATGAAGCAGTGAAAACTGAAGACTGCCTTAACAGTCAAAAGTTTGATGATAAAGAATTGTATGTTGGCAAAGCTCAGAAAAGTTGGAACTGGAAAACGGATTGAGCTAACCACGAAGGAGACCAAGGACAAATACAAGGATCATACCCTATATTCAAAGAATCCAGGTAATTCTGGATCCGTTGAAATCTTTAACGAATATCTTGCTCTGTACTCATGTTAAAATCTTGCGGAAAATTTTTCTTCATCAACCATCGAACTTAGAATTCCAAAATATCATCATAAATATCTTCAATATTTCTGAAGATATTTTCATAAATATTCTCGTCCGAAATCATTTATCGCTTCGTGCTATCTGTATTACATCAGAAAGGAAACTGTTTTAGTTTCTAAACTCTAAAAGATTCGAATTTAAAATACGAATTTTTTTAAGTAGTGTTGGAAACTGAAGCATGAGTTAGTATAATATAATGATACTTGATCAACGTGATAATATTACAGTAAGTCATGCTGAGTTTCTAATGGAACGTGATGATTCACAGATCATACCGTCATCATGTGCCATGTTACATAACTCTTTCACTCTGCTTAACTTCTGAACATATCAAGAAAATAAATTCTTGATAGTTCTATTCTCAGTGATTCGGGTAATTTGACAAATCAAATCGTGCGATTACGTTCTTTCTTGTTAAGAACATTAAGTTCCTTTGAAACTCCATAATTACAAATTCTGGACCATTATTCGCTTGATTTAAAGTCGGGAAGAGAAAACAAAAGAATGAAGATCTGAAATAAATGAGGGTATAAATCACAGTAAATTGGAGAGAGTATTAACTGTGGATGTCAATGATTACAGAAGGACAGAAGCAGAGACATCGAAATATAAGGGAAGACATAAAACCCAACAACAACTCAGAAGTCACAAACCGTGGATATTAATACGAATAGCAATATAAAGACACGGTAGAATTAAGAATAGTATCACCCCAAGGTAACAGTAGAAGTAAACAGATTTTTCTGGTGGAAGATTGAAAAGAAGGATGACAGAAATAATAATTAGAAAAATATCAAGGATTAGAACGGGATTAAGCATTTTCACAATCTTTTGGGTGTATCAATTAAGGAAGAAAGTGTAGGAATGGTGAAAATAATGGAACGGATAAAGTTTAATTTATAATGGAAATATCAGACAGAGTAATCGAGGCAGATCATCGTATTTAATTATAGAGATCTTAATTTCCTTATTCGCCGAAGAATCAAATCTTTTAAATTTCAAAGATTTTTTTTAAATTCCTTAAATTCCGAAAATCAACCGTGACTACGTCACCGGTTAAGACTAACTTGCATTTACTCATTTCATTCTTTTGTGATAGCTTCATTCGTACTCTTCGATTAATCGAATTATTTTATCCTTATTACTAAATGGTAATAAAAATCTATTCATCAGTTCATATGAGTCATGAAAACATACTTATTGTTAACCATGACAACCACACTCAAATTTCGGGACGAAATTTCTTTAACGGGTAGGTACTGTGACGACCCGAAAATTTTCGATCAAATTTAAACTTAATCTTTATATGATCTCGATACGATAAGCAAAGTTGTAAGGTTAAGTCTCAAAAACTTTTGAACTGTTTAAATGGATTCAATAGACCTTTGACTATTACCAACGATTCACGAACAATTGTTTATAAATAAATGTGCATATACATATAAATATAAATACATATATTAGTAAGAAATAATAAAATGACAATCAATCAGTAGAATTGAAAATGTAAAATAATTCATGATACAATAAAACTTAGTATCAAAATATAATTATATATAGTATAGTAATTAAGAATATATATATATATATATATATATATATATATATATATATATATATATATATATATATATATATATATATATATATATATATATATATATAGTTAAAAAAAACTTTGAATACATTATTTAGAAATAATCGTTTTATTTTTCTTAACAAAGTTAATAATAAATTTACATATATTAACAATTGTAGGATAATGATGTAATATATATATATATATATATATATATATATATATATATATATATATATATATATATATATATATATATATATATATATATATATATATATATATATAAATTTATAATATAAATAGTTATGTGGTAACATTATTTTAGTATATTAAAAAGTAGTATTGTTAAGTATTAATTTTCTTATTATTGTTTATCATTATCATTATTATTATTTCTATTAAAATTATTAAAATTTTTATTAAGTATTGTATTATTATTAAGATACAATTTATTGTCATTATCATTAATATTATTATTAATATTATTATTATTGTACCTATTAATATTATTTTGATATTATTATCAATAATATTGAAATTATATATGCTATTATTGTTATTAGTATTTTTATTATTATTAATAATATTATTAATATTATTATTAATATATATCTATTAACTATTAATATTAATTAAAATAGAATTGAAAAATTGATTAAATCGTACGAAAATTGTTACATATCACCATCAAATTCTACTTTCTGGTCTCTGAAGTGGATTACATGATAAAATCGATTGAGTCACAGGTCCAATTTCTGTTAGCTTTCATTTTCTATTTTATTTTCTTGTTACTGAGCGAATATTTATTGTCGACTCCATTTTTGATATAAAACAACCAATCAGATCAACATTGTGAGGAACCCTTCGATTTTTTTCCCTCATCGTTATCACTCAACAATTTACAGCCATTTTATTCGAAGAGTTTAAAAAGAAAAACTCTGAAACAAGCTCGTACCTCTGTTTTTAAATTGAATTTCCAAAAGCTAGAATTCTAATGAAATTTCAAAATCTAATATTGCAAAGCTGTTAGGAATAATTCATTTGAACTACCTGTAATCCTTCAGCCTTCAATTCCTTTTATAGAGTTCGAATTCAAGAAGTCAAAGTTAAATTTTTAAATGTCAAACCAATTGCTCTTCATTATTAATAAGATGATTATAACTAAAATTATAATTAATATTATTAACATCATTAACAAATATGATTTTACCATTTTATTATTATTAGGATAAGTATTATTAACATTATTATTAATAATATAATTATTAGCGTTGTTATTACTAAACTTATTATCACTAGTAATAAAAGTATTATTGTAGTTAATATTAGTATCAGTATTATTACTATTATAATTATTATTACCAAAAGTATCATTTTAATGAAAACTATCAAAGTTATCATATTGTTTTTTTTTTAAACAATGATTTTATTAAAATTAACATTTTGACTGGAGTTATTATACATATTAAAAATTATCATTTTTAAAGAATTATGATTATCTTTATTATTACTATTATTACTATCATTATCATAAATATCATTAATAATAAAATTAATATTTTACAGCTATTATTATAAATATCATTATTATTATCTTTAATATAATTATTACCTTTATTAGTAAAATCTAGTATTATAACTATTATCATTTTTAACAAAATTAATATTTTTAATGAAAATATGAAATATATATATTATTAATATAAAAAGGATATAACTAATGAATTTACATATATATATATATATATATATATATATATATAAATTTATTCGAATTCAATTATGTGTTTTAATATAATTACAACTAATATAGGTTCGTGAATCCAAGGCCACCCCTGCATTGTTAAATGTCGTCATATGTATTTTTACTACAAAATACAGTATGGTGAGTTTCATTACTCCCTTTTTAAATGCTTTTGCAATATATATTTTTGGGACTGAGAATACATGCGCCACTTTTATAAATGTTTTACGAAATAGACACAAGTAATCGAAACTACATTATATGATTGAATGATCGAAGCCGAATATGCCCCTTTTACTTGGTAACCTAAGAATTAGTAAACCAGTCTAATAATTGAGAATCCTAAAGATATATATATTGGGCCGAACAAACCCCATCCGTTGTAGTGGATGCTTTAGTACTTCGAGTTTTTATATCATGTTCGATGGATGTCCCTGAATGATGGGGATATTCTTATATGCATCTTGTTAATGTCGGTTACCAGGTGTTCAATCCATATGAATAATTTTTGTCTCTATGCATGGGACGTATATTTATGAGAAATGGAAATGAAAATCTTGTGGTCTATTAAAATTATGAAATGATTATTTATGATAAACTAATGAACTCACCAACCTTTTAGTTGACACTTGAAAGCATGTTTATTCTCAGGTATGAAAGAAATCTTCTGCTGTGCATTTGCTCATATTAGAGATATTACTTGGAGTCATTCATGACATATTTCCAAAGACGGTGCATTCAAGTCGTCGAGTTCATCAAGATTATTACTAAGTCAATTATAGTTAGATTTATTATGAAATGGTATGCATTCCGTCAACTTTCGATGTAATGAAAGTTTGTCTTTTAAAAACGAATGCAATGTTTGTAAAATGTATTATATAGAGGTCAAGTACCTCGCGATGTAACCAAATGTAATGTATTCGTCCAGATGGATTAGGACGGGTCGTTAGAAATTAGTTGAAATATTTGACTTCGGGTATAAGGTTAATTTGGCGAAGACTTTCGTACTTTATAATTATGACCGATGGACTATTATGGACAAAACCAGATGGACATATCGAATAATCCAAGACAAAGGACAATTAACCCATGGTAATAAATTAAAATCAACACGTCAAACATCATGATTACGGAAGTTTAAATAAGCATAATTCTTTTATTTTATATCTCATCGCACTTTTAATTATCATCATTTACTTTACGCTTTAAATTAAGTTATATTTAATATTTTGCATTAGGTTTTAATTGTGATTTAAGTTTTAAAATCGACAAACCGGTCATTAAACGGTAAAAACTCCCCTTTTATAATAATAATAACACTATATATACATACATATATATATATATATATATATATATATATATAGATATATATATAGATATATATATATATATATATATATATATATATATATATATATATATATATATACACAGTTGTGAAAAATATAGTGTTAAACTCAGTTGGATCCCTGTGGAACGAACCGAAATTACTAAAAACTACACTACTTTACGATTAGGTACACTGCCTATAAGTGTTGTAGCAAGGTTTAGGTATATCCATTCTATAAATAAATAAATAACTTGTGTAAAATTGTATCGTATTTAATAGTATTTCGTAATAAAAATAATAGTATTTCGTACTACACCTCACACACATCAAACCGCTAGCTAAGTTAAGTCATCCGGTAGAAGTTGAAATAGCGAATGGTAAGACGGTGCTAGGGGTAGATGTTTGTAATGATTGTTATATTGTGTTTGGTGCCGAAACCTTTAAAATTGATCTCATCCCGATGACTTTGGACGAGTTTGATATTGTCGTTGGTATAGATTGGCTCGATCGTTATAGAGCCCATATTGCATGCCATGAAAAGTCTATTCGTGTAAAGACCCCAAGTGGGGGAGAACTAATCATTCATGGCGAGAAACGGAGAAGACTTGTGACATTATGCACTATTACACGGGCGCGTCGTTTTCTTAGTAGTGGTGGTATGGCTTTTCTTGCTCATGTAGTTGATACTCATGAAGAGCCACCACCCATTCGTGAAATTCTGGTGGTTAGTGAATTCAAAGACGTTTTTTCGGATGAATTATCGGGTGTTTCGGCGAAAAGACAAGTTGAATTTCGCATTGAGTTGGTTCCGGGGGCTACTCCCATTGCTAAAACTCCTTATCATTTAGCACCAATGGAAATGCAAGAGTTGTTAAATCAAACCCAAGAGTTGCTTGAAAAGGGTTTTATTCGACCGAGTGCTTCACCATGGGGCACTCCAATTTTATTCGTGAAGAAGAAGGATGGTAGTATGCAGATGTGCATTGATTATCGGGAGTTGAACAAAGTGACGATTAAAAATCGTTGTCCATTGCCTCGGATTGACAATTTGTTTGATCAACTCCAAGGTGCGACGTATTTTTCTAAAATTTACTTACGGTCCGGCTATCACCAAATGCGGGTCCGTGAGGAAGATATTGAGAAAACGTCTTTTCGAACGCGTTACGGGCATTTTGAATTCGTAGTTATGTCTTTTGGTCTTACGAATGCACCGGCGGCATTCATGGATCTTATGAACCGAGTGTGCCAACCTATGTTGGACAAGTCGGTGATTGTGTTCATTGACGACATACTTGTCTGTTCGAAGAGTATGAAGGAACATGAACATCATTTGCGTGGGGTGTTGAAGACGTTGCGGAAGGAGAAGTTGTATGCAAAGTTCTCCAAATGTGAATTTTGGCTAAGGGAAGTTCAATTCCTTGGCCATATTGTGAAAAAGGAGGGTATTCAAGTAGATCCGGGGAAGATTGAGACGGTAAAGAGTTGGGGACGACCGACTACGCCTACGGAGATCCGAAGTTTTCTCGGGTTGGCTGGTTATTATCGTTGGTTCATCCAAGACTTTTCTAAAATCGCTTCACCATTGACAAAGTTGACGAGGAAGAACGCGAGGTTTAATTGGGAAAACGAGCAAAAAATTGCTTTTCAATTGTTAAAGGAGAAGTTGTGTCAAGCTCCGGTGTTAGTGTTTCCGGAAGGGGTAGAAGACATGACGGTTTATTGTGATGTGTCTTTAAATGGGCTCGGGTGTGTTCTAATGTAAAGAGATAAAGTCATCGTGTACGCCTCTCGACAATTAAAGGAATACGAAACGAGGTATCCGACTCATGATCTTGAGTTGGCGGCGGTTGTGCATGCGTTAAAAATTTGGCGCCATTACTTGTACGGTGTCAAGTGTACGATTTATTCAGATCACAAGAGCTTAAAACATCTTTTCGACCAACGAGATTTGAATTATCGTCAATGCAGGTGGATGGATGTGGTAAAGGATTATGATTGTGAGAGACTTTATCATCCGGGTAAGGCGAACATGGTCGCGGATGCGTTAAGTCGAAAGAGTCAACATCTGGCGATACTAGTAGGATCGTTACGCATGATTATTACTAACGATTTTCTTGTAAAGCTCGGTGAGATTCAAATCGAAGCTTTTGTTAATGAAATGCCCCGTTCATATTAATTATAAACGTTTCATATTAATTGGTTTCTTTGCGAGGTTTTGACCTCTATATGAGACGTTTTTCAAATCTTGCATTCGTTTTTAAAAACAACCATAACCTTTATTATTGAATAAAGGTCTTAATGACATAATTTAGATTGTCTATCAAAGACAATATCCCCAAATAAATAAGTTTTTACACAATCCATTACAATATGATCAAATATATTACAACAAATACTCCGAATGCAAGTTTAAACAATATAAACAATTATGCCGACTCCAAATCTTGACCTTGGGTTGGCATACGACAGCGGAAGCATTTTTAATATTCACCTGAGAATAAACATGCTTAAAACGTCAACAAAAATGTTGGTGAGTCATAGGTTTAATTTCTATATAATAATCATAACATTTAATAAGCCACAAGATTTCATTTAATTAAATGCGCAGGATCATTACAACTGCAAAAAATATTCATACGATGAGTCGCCTAGTAACCGACCTTAACATAGAGCGCTTAAGATATCTGGCATCATACATTCCACTATTCAAATTTATGACAAGAACCCTTCGAAGTACTAAAGCATTTCCACTATTCGAAAATGGGGGTGGTTGGTGCCCGTAGATCTACCTTTAGGATTCGCGTCAATTAGTGTTTTTCACTAATTCTTAGGTTACCAAGCATAATAATAATAAGTACAGATATCCGGTATAACAAATCAATCGTAGAATGTAGTTCCATGAACTTGTACTTATTTTGTAAAACATTTATAAATTTTGCATGTATACTCATCCCAAAATAATTTAAATAGTAAAAATGGGACTATAACTCACCTGTGATGATTTCCGAATAGATGGTGATAAGACTTGGCCTTTTGACAAATTCACGAACCTAATAATAATATTCTTGTGTCAAGATATATATATATATATATATATATATATATATATATATATATATATATATATATATATATATATATATATATATATATATATATATATATATATATATATATATATATATATATAATTAATATTCCATACTTATGATACTTGTGATAATTTTAATTGTCCATTGTTAGTAGTCCAACGTTCGTAGTCCAATAGTCCAACAGTATAAATATATATATAAATATAAATGCGTATATTGTGTTAGAATTCACTAACACTATAATATATTGTCTTAATATAATAAGACACATAATATGTATATGGTCTGAAGCAATCCGCGACCTATTGTATACATGTCTCAGGCTCGATCACAACTCAAAGTATATAATATTTTGGAATCCACTTTGACCCACAGCTAACTCGAGATTACTGCCAATGGTGTCTAATAGTTCGTTCCAATAATATATATAGAAGAAGTCAAAATGATATGCCATAACTTTGTATACGAGTCCACGGTGATCAAGTCATATATATATATATATATATATATATATATATATATATATATATATATATATATATATATATATATATATATATATATATGGTGCCTTGCGATCTTTATTAAGACTATAATATATTGTCGTAGAACTTAATCACGACTATCATAAATTGTATTTCCATAAGTTCGGGAACAAGACATGTATAAATACATGTAGGATACAAGGTAAGTTAGCTAGGATAAGGTTAGCATCCATTTTTATAAATCATGTCCGTAGCTAAAAATTAAGAAAAATATCCAATTTTGTTTTACCCATAATTTCTTCGTTACAAATCCGTTTTGAGTTATTCGAGTTGCCATGGTTTCGTATGGAACTCAACATTATTAATCTTAATATAAAAATTATAGGTTTATAGTTGAAAATACAGCTTAGGTGTCAAATAAGAGAAGATAGTCATATCCGTCGTAAGAACGACATCTTGATGACCCTTTTGAAAAACATGCTTCCACTTTGAGTTTAATCATGGATTTTGGATATATTTCATATCTATATAAAATAATATTTTTCAACAACGGAAATCTTTTAATTCAAAGTTTAAGATAGGTTTTTAAAATTAAACCCAAAACAGCCCTCGTTCGACTAAGACGACGTATATTCGATTTTAAGGTGTTCTTCGTGTTTACAAGTTTTATATCCTTATGTTAGCTTGACATAGTGTCATAATACATGTGTTGAAGTGTTTTAAAAGTCAAGTTAGAAGGATTAAGTTTATTTGCAGACAAGTTTAGACATAATCTAAACTATGTTCTTGTTGTTATTAGTTATAACTCAAAATAAGATAGCTATATGAATACGAATCGAATAAGATTATGAATAAGGTTAATACCTCAAATCAAATGAGTAAAGTTTCTAGAGAAATAAGGAGAATATCTTGAATTCAAAGGTACCCTTGATGGCTTGGAATTCTTGAAGTGTTCTTGATCAAGATTTGTTATGATGATTATAACTTGGATTATGAGACCAATACTTGCTGAATTGAATGGAGGTTTGAGAGAGTGTTTGTGAAATGTCCCGTTCTTATTGATTAAAAACGTTCCATATTAATTGATTTCGTTGCGAGGTTTTGACCTCTATATGAGACGTTTTTCAAAGACTGCATTCATTTTTAAAACAAACCATAACCTTTATTTCATAAATAAAGGTTTAAAAAGCTTTACGTAGATTATCAAATAATGATAATCTAAAATATCCTGTTTACACACGACCATTACATAATGGTTTACAATACAAATATGTTACATCGAAATCAGTTTCTGGAATGCAGTTTTTACACAATATCATACAAACATGAACTCCAAATCTTGTCCTTATTTTAGTATGCAACAGCGGAAGCTCTTAGTATTCACCTGAGAATAAACATGCTTTAAACGTCAACAAAAATGTTGGTGAGTTATAGGTTTAACCTATATATATATCAAATCGTAACAATAGACCACAAGATTTCATATTTCAATACACATCCCATACATAGAGATAAAAATCATTCATATGGTGAACACCTGGTAACCGACATTAACAAGATGCATATATAAGAATATCCCCATCATTCCGGGACACCCTTCGGATATGATATAAATTTCGAAGTACTAAAGCATCCGGTACTTTGGATGGGGTTTGTTAGGCCCAATAGATCTATCTTTAGGATTCGCGTCAATTAGGGTGTCTGTTCCCTAATTCTTAGATTACCGGACTTAATAAAAAGGGGCATATTCGATTTCGATAATTCAACCATAGAATGTAGTTTCACGTACTTGTGTCTATTTTGTAAATCATTTATAAAACCTGCATGTATTCTCATCCCAAAAATATTAGATTTTAAAAGTGGGACTATAACTCACTTTCACATATTTTTACTTCGTCGGGAAGTAAGACTTGGCAACTGGTTGATTCACGAACCTATAACAATATATACATATATATCAAAGTATGTTCAAAATATATTTACAACACTTTTAATATATTTTGATGTTTTAAGTTTATTAAGTCAGCTGTCCTCGTTAGTAACCTACAACTAGTTGTCCACAGTTAGATGTACAGAAATAAATCGATAAATATTATCTTGAATCAATCCACGACCCAGTGTATACGTATCTCAGTATTGATCCCAACTCAAACTATATATATTTTGGAATCAACCTCAACCCTGTATAGCTAACTCCAACATTCACATATAGAGTGTCTATGGTTGTTCCGAAATATATATAGATGTGTCGACATGATAGGTCGAAACATTGTATACGTGTCTATGGTATCTCAAGATTACATAATATACAATACAAGTTGATTAAGTTATGGTTGGAATAGATTTGTTACCAATTTTCACGTAGCTAAAATGAGAAAAATTATCCAATCTTGTTTTACCCATAACTTCTTCATTTTAAATCCGTTTTGAGTGAATCAAATTGCTATGGTTTCATATTGAACTCTATTTTATGAATCTAAACAGAAAAAGTATAGGTTTATAGTCGGAAAAATAAGTTACAAGTCGTTTTTGTAAAGGTAGTCATTTCAGTCGAAAGAACGACGTCTAGATGACCATTTTAGAAAACATACTTCCACTTTGAGTTTAACCATAATTTTTGGATATAGTTTCATGTTCATAATAAAAATCATTTTCTCAGAATAACAACTTTTAAATCAAAGTTTATCATAGTTTTTAATTAACTAACCCAAAACAGCCCGCGGTGTTACTACGACGGCGTAAATCCGGTTTTACGGTGTTTTTCGTGTTTCCAGGTTTTAAATCATTAAGTTAGCATATCATATAGATATAGAACATGTGTTTAGTTGATTTTAAAATTCAAGTTAGAAGGATTAACTTTTGTTTGCGAACAAGTTTAGAATTAACTAAACTATGTTCTAGTGATTACAAGTTTAAACCTTCGAATAAGATAGCTTTATATGTATGAATCGAATGATGTTATGAACATCATTACTACCTTAAGTTCCTTGGATAAACCTACTGGAAAAGAGAAAAATGGATCTAGCTTCAACGGATCCTTGGATGGCTCGAAGTTCTTGAAGCAGAATCATGACACGAAAACAAGTTCAAGTAAGATCATCACTTGAAATAAGATTGTTATAGTTATAGAAATTGAACCAAAGTTTGAATATAATTATTACCTTGTATTAGAATGATAACCTACTGTAAGAAACAAAGATTTCTTGAGGTTGGATGATCACCTTACAAGATTGGAAGTGAGCTAGCAAACTTGAAAGTATTCTTGATTTTATGTAACTAGAACTTGTAAAATATATGAAGAACACTTAGAACTTGAAGATAGAACTTGAGAGAGATCAATTAGATGAAGAAAATTGAAGAATGAAAGTGTTTGTAGGTGTTTTTGGTCGTTGGTGTATGGATTAGATATAAAGGATATGTAATTTTGTTTTCATGTAAATAAGTCATGAATGATTACTCATATTTTTATAATTTTATGAGGTATTTCATGCTAGTTGCCAAATGATGGTTCCCACATGTGTTAGGTGACTCACATGGGCTACTAAGAGGTGATAATTGGAGTGTATATACCAATAGTACATACATCTAAAAGCTGTGTATTGTACGAGTACGAATACTGGTGCATACGAGTAGAATTGTTGATGAAACTGAACGAGGATGTAATTGTAAGCATTTTTGTTAAGTAGAAGTATTTTGATAAGTGTCTTGAAGTCTTTCAAAAGTGTATGAATACATATTAAAACACTACATGTATATACATTTTAACTGAGTCGTTAAGTCATCGTTAGTCGTTACATGTAAATGTTGTTTTGAAACCTTTAGGTTAACGATCTTGTTGAGTGTTGTTAACCCATTGTTTATTATAACAAATGAGATGTTAAATTGTTATATTATCATGATATTATGATATATAATATATCTCAGTATGATGTATATACAGTTAAATGTCGTTACAACGATAATCGTTACATATATGTCTCGTTTCGAAATCATTAAGTTAGTAGTCTTATTTTTACATATGTATTTCATTGTTAATACACTTAATAATATATTTACTTATCATTTAACATAATTAACCAAGTGTATCAATATCTTAATATGATTCATATGTACCTAGTAAGACGTTGTTATAACGATAATCGTTATATATATCGTTTTCGAGTTTCTTAAATTAATAGTCTCATTTTTATGTATATAACTCATTGTTAAAATACCTAATGAGATACATACTTATAATAAAAACATGTTAACTATATATATAACCATATATATGTCATCGTATAGTTTTTACAAGTTTTAACGTTCGTGAATCACCGGTCAACTTGGGTGGTCAATTGTCTATATGAAACATATTTCAATTAATCAAGTCTTAACAAGTTTGATTGCTTAACATGTTGGAAACATTTAATCATGTAAATATCAATCTCAATTAATATATATAAACATGGAAAAGTTCGGGTCACTACAGTACCTACCCGTTAAATTAATTTCGTCCCGAAATTTTAAGCTGTTGAAGGTGTTGACGAATCTTCTGGAAATAGATGCGGGTATTTCTTCTTCATCTGATCTTCACGCTCCCAGGTGAACTCGGGTCCTCTACAAGCATTCCATCGAACCTTAACAATTGGTATCTTGTTTTGCTTAAGTCTTTTAACCTCACGATCCATTATTTCGATGGGTTCTTCGATGAATTGAAGTTTTTCGTTGATTTGGATTTCATCTAACGGAATAGTGAGATCTTCTTTAGCAAAACATTTCTTCAAATTCGAGACGTGGAAAGTGTTATGTACAGCCGCGAGTTGTTGAGGTAACTCAAGTCGGTAAGCTACTGGTCCGACACGATCAATAATCTTGAATGGTCCAATATACCTTGGATTTAATTTCCCTCGTTTACCAAATCGAACAACGCCTTTCCAAGGTACAACTTTAAGCATGACCATCTCTCCAATTTCAAATTCTATATCTTTTCTTTTAATGTCAGCGTAGCTCTTTTGTCGACTTTGGGCGGTTTTCAACCGTTGTTGAATTTGGATGATCTTCTCGGTAGTTTCTTTTATAATCTCCGGACCCGTAATCTGTCTATCCCCCACTTCACTCCAACAAATCGGAGACCTGCACTTTCTACCATAAAGTACTTCAAACGGCGCCATCTCAATGCTTGAATGGTAGCTGTTGTTGTAGGAAAATTCTGCTAACGGTAGATGTCGATCCCAACTGTTTCTGAAATCAATAACACATGCTCGTAGCATGTCTTCAAGCGTTTGTATCGTCTTTTCGCTCTGCCCATTAGTTTGTGGATGATAGGCAGTACTCATGTCTAGACGAGTTCCTAATGTTTGCTGTAATGTCTGCCAGAATCCTGAAATAAATCTGCCATCCCTATCAGAGATAATAGAGATTGGTATTCCATGTCTGGAGACGACTTCCTTCAAATACAGTCGTGCTAACTTCTCCATCTTGTCATCTTCTTTTATTGGCAGGAAGTGTGCTGATTTGGTGAGACGATCAACTATTACCCAAATAGTATCAAAACCACTTGCAGTCCTTGGCAATTTAGTGATGAAATCCATGGTAATGTTTTCCCATTTCCATTCTGGGATTTCGGGTTGTTGAAGTAGACCTGATGGTTTCTGATGCTCAGCTTTGACCTTAGAACACGTCAAACATTCCCCTACGTATTTAGCAACATCGGCTTTCATACCCGGCCACCAAAAATGTTTCTTGAGATCCTTGTACATCTTCCCCGTTCCAGGATGTATTGAGTATCTGGTTTTATGAGCTTCTCTAAGTACCATTTCTCTCATATCTCCAAATTTTGGTACCCAAATCCTTTCAGCCCTATACCGGGTTCCGTCTTCCCGAATATTAAGATGCTTCTCCGATCCTTTGGGTATTTCATCCTTTAAATTTCCCTCTTTTAAAACTCCTTGTTGCGCCTCCTTTATTTGAGTAGTAAGGTTAGTGTGAATTATTATATTCATAGCTTTTACCCGTATAGGTTCTCTGTCCTTTCTACTTAAAGCGTCGGCTACCACATTCGCCTTCCCCGGGTGGTATCGAATCTCAAAATCATAATCATTCAACAGTTCAATCCACCTGCGTTGTCTCATATTCAGTTGCTTCTGATTAAATATATGTTGGAGACTTTTGTGGTCGGTATATATAATACTTTTGACCCCATATAAATAATTCCTCCAAGTCTTTAATGCAAAAACAACAGCACCCAATTCCAAATCGTGAGTCGTATAATTTTGCTCGTGAATCTTCAATTGTCTAGACGCATAAGAAATCACCTTCGTTCGTTGCATTAATACACAACCTAGACCTTGCTTTAATGCGTCACAATAAATCACAAAATCATCATTCCCTTCAGGCAATGACAATATAGGTGCCGTAGTTAGCTTTTTCTTCAATAACTGAAACGCTTTCTCTTGTTCATCCTTCCATTCAAATTTCTTCCCTTTATGCGTTAATGCAGTCAAGGGTTTTGCTATTCTGGAAAAGTCTTGGATGAACCTTCTGTAGTAACCAGCTAGTCCTAAAAACTGGCGTATGTGTTTCGGAGTTTTCGGGGTTTCCCACTTTTCAACAGTTTCTATCTTTGCCGGATCCACCTTAATACCTTCTTTGTTCACTATGTGACCGAGGAATTGAACTTCTTCCAACCAAAATGCACACTTTGAAAACTTAGCGTACAATTCTTCCTTCCTCAATACTTCTAACACCTTTCTCAAATGTTCACCGTGTTCTTGGTCATTCTTTGAGTAAATAAGTATGTCATCAATGAAAACAATGACAAACTTGTCAAGGTATGGTCCACACACTCGGTTCATAAGGTCCATGAACACAGCTGGTGCATTAGTTAAACCAAACGGCATGACCATAAACTCGTAATGACCGTAACGTGTTCTGAAAGCAGTCTTTGGAATATCATCTTCTTTCACCCGCATTTGATGATACCCGGAACGTAAGTCAATCTTTGAATAAACAGACGAGCCTTGTAGTTGATCAAATAAGTCGCCGATTCTCGGTAGTGGGTAGCGGTTCTTGATGGTAAGTTTGTTCAACTCTCGGTAGTCGATACACAACCTGAATGTACCATCTTTCTTCTTGACAAACAAAACAGGAGCTCCCCACGGTGATGTGCTTGGTCGAATGAAACCACGCTCTAAAAGTTCTTGTAATTGGCTTTGCAGTTCTTTCATCTCGCTGGGTGCGAGTCTGTAAGGAGCACGAGCTATTGGTGCAGCTCCTGGTACAAAATCTATTTGAAATTCAACGGATCGATGTGGGGGTAATCCCGGTAATTCTTTCGGAAATACATCGGGAAATTCTTTTGCAATGGGAACATCATTGATGCTCTTTTCTTCAGTTTGTACTTTCTCGACGTGTGCTAGAACAACATAGCAACCTTTTCTTATTAGTTTTTGTGCCTTCAAATTACTAATAAGATGTAGCTTCGTGTTGCCCTTTTATCCGTACACCATTAAGGGTTTTCCTTTTTCTCGTATAATGCGAATTGCATTTTTGTAACAGACGATCTCTGCTTTCACTTCTTTCAACCAGTCCATACCGATTATCACATCAAAACTCCCTAACTCTACTGGTATCAAATCAATCTTAAATGTTTCACTAACCAGTTTAATTTCTCAATTCCGACATATATTATCTGCTGAAATTAATTTACCATTTGCTAATTCGAGTAAAAATTTACTATCCAAAGGCGTCAATGGACAACTTAATTTAGCACAAAAATCTCTACTCATATAGCTTCTATCCGCACCCGAATCAAATAAAACGTAAGCAGATTTATTGTCAATAAGAAACGTACCCGTAACAAGCTCCGGGTCTTCCTGTGCCTCTGCCGCATTAATATTGAAAACTCTTCCGCGGCCTTGTCCATTCGTGTTCTCCTGGTTCGGGCAATTTCTAATAATGTGGCCCGGTTTTCCACATTTATAACAAACTGCATTGGCATAACTTGCTCCGACACTACTTGCTCCGCCATTACTCGTTCCGACACCATTTGTTCCTTTCGTTCTATTAACCCCTGGTCCGTAGACCTCACACTTCGCCGCGCTATGACCATTTCTTTTACACTTATTGCAAAATTTGGTGCAGAACCCCGAGTGATACTTTTCACACCTTTGGCATAGCTGCTTCTGATTGTTGTTGTTGTTGCGGTTATTATTGTTGTTGGGATGATTGTTGTAGTTGCTGTTGCTGTTGTTGTTGTTGTTGTTGTTGTTGGGCCGTTTGTTGTAGTTGCGATTGATGTTGCGATTGTTGGGATAATTGTTGCGATTATTGTTGTAATTGCTGTTGTTGTTGTATTGGTGATTCTTATCACCGTTTTCCTCCCACTTTCTTTTGACTTGCTTCACATTGGCCTCTTCAGCAGTCTGTTCTTTAATTCTTTCTTCAATCTGGTTCACTAGTTTGTGAGCCATTCTACATGCATGTTGTATAGAGGCGGGCTCGTGTGAACTTATATCTTCTTGGATTCTTTCCGGTAATCCTTTCACAAATGCGTCGATCTTCTCTTCCTCATCTTCGAATGCTCCCGGACACAATAGGCACAATTATGTGAATCGTCTTTCGTACGTGGTAATATCAAATCCTTGGGTTCGTAACCCTCTAAGTTCTGTCTTGAGCTTATTGACCTCGGTTCTGGGACGGTACTTCTCGTTCATCAAGTGCTTGAATGCTGACCACGGTAGTGCGTACGCATCGTCTTGTCCCACTTGCTCTAGATAGGTATTCCACCATGTTAACGCAGAACCTGTGAAGGTATGCGTAGCGTACTTCACTTTGTCCTCTTCAGTACACTTACTTATGGCAAACACCGATTCGACCTTCTCGGTCCACCGTTTCAATCCGATCGGTCCTTCGGTTCCATCAAATTCCAAAGGTTTGCAGGCAGTGAATTCTTTGTAGGTGCATCCTACACGATTTCCTGTACTGCTAGATCCATGGTTATTGTTGGTATGTAGCGCAGCCTGTACTGCGGCTATGTTTGAAGCTAGAAAAGTACGGAATTCCTCTTCATTCATATTCACGGTGTGTCGAGTAGTCGGTGCCATTTCCTTCAAAATAGTCAAATGGAACAAGTTAATCATACAGAATATTAAGAGTAGTTAATAGTATTTCGTAGCATAATATGAACTCATTTATAAAAGCTTTTTCTTCATATTAGCGTTTTATAAGTTTAAATTCGGGTAGTACCTACCCGTTAAGTTCATACTTAGTAGCTAATATACAATTCAACTACTACAATTCTATATGAAAAACTGATTATAATAATATTTCGCGTTCAAACTTTTATACAATATTTTACAAACTTACAATACCGCTTATTTTACATAAAGCATGAAATATAGCACACAATAACTTTGATACAAGATAGTTGTGAAGATAATTCTAGCTAGTACACAAGTCATTCAGCAAAGGCAATAAAGACACGTAATTCATACGTCCAGAAACAAGTCATGCATTCTGGTTTTACTAGGACTACTTCCCATCCTTGGTCTTGTGGAACATAACCGTTATGGCCGTTGATAAGACATCGTGTTGTAACGTCGTCAAAGGGACGAGGGTTACGTAATGTCCAACAGTCCCGTAATAATCTAAAAACCTCATTTCTTACAACAATTACCGACTCCGTCACTTGTGGAAATGTTTTGTTTAATAGTTGTAGCCCGATGTTCTTGTTCTCACTTTGGTGAGAAGCGAACATTACTAATCCGTAAGCATAACATGCTTCTTTATGTTGCATGTTAGCCGCTTTTTCTAAATCACGAAGTCCAATATTCGGATATATTGAGTCAAAATAATTTCTTAACCCGTTGCGTAAAATAGCATTTGGGTTCCCCGCAATATATGCGTCAAAGTAAACACATCGTAACTTATGGGTTTCCCAATGTGATATCCCCCATCTTTCAAACGAAAGTCTCTTATAAACCAAGACATTCTTGGAACGTTCTTCGAATGTCTTACAAACTGATCTCGCCTTAAATAGTTGTGTCGAGGAATTCTGGCCGACTCTAGACAAGATTTCATCAATCATGTCTCCGGGTAGGTCTCTTAAAATATTGGGTTGTCTATCCATTTTGTGTTTTTAAACTGTAAAATAGACAAGAGTTAGATTCATAAAAAAATACTTATTAATACAAGCAATTTTTACATATATCATAAAGCATAAGAACACTATATTACATATATTACACCACACGAATACAACTATCTTATTCCGACTCGCTCGTTTCTTCTTCTTCGGTTTTGGTTCGTTTTGCCAGGTTTCTAGGGAAATATGATGTTCCCCTAATACTAACTGTCGTTTTCCACAACGGTTTAGAAAAACCTGGTGGTTTAGAGGTTCCCGGGTCATTGTTACAACTTAAGGACTTCGGGGGTTGACGATACATATAAAGTTCATCGGGGTTGGAATTAGATTTCTCTATTTTTATGCCCTTTCCCTTATTATTTTCTTTTGCCTTTTTAAATTCAGTTGGGGTAATTTCTATAACATCATCGGAATTCTCGTCGGAATCCGATTCATCGGAGAATTGGTAATCCTCCCAATATTTTGCTTCCTTGGCGGAAACACCATTGACCATAATTAACCTTGGTCGGTTGGTTGAGGATTTTCTTTTACTTAACCGTTTTATTATTTCCCCCACCGGTTCTACTTCTTCATCCGGTTCCGATTCTTCTTCCGGTTCCGATTCTTCTTCCGGTTCCGACTCTTCTTCCGGTTCCTCTTCGGGAACTTGTGAATCAGTCCACGAATCATTCCAATTTACATTTGACTCTTCATTATTATTAGGTGAGTCAATGGGACTTGTTCTAGAGGTAGACATCTATCACATAATATCAAACACGTTAAGAGATTAATATATCACATAATACTCACATGTTAAAAATATATAGTTTCCAACAAAATTTGTTAAGCAATCATTTTTCAAGTAAACACGGTCGAAGTCCAGACTCACTAATGCATCCTAACAAACTCGATAAGACACACTAATGCAAAATTCTGGTTCTCTAAGACCAACGCTCGGATACCAACTGAAATGTCCCGTTCTTATTGATTAAAAACGTTCCATATTAATTGATTTCGTTGCGAGGTTTTGACCTCTATATGAGACGTTTTTCAAAGACTGCATTCATTTTTAAAACAAACCATAACCTTTATTTCATAAATAAAGGTTTAAAAAGCTTTACGTAGATTATCAAATAATGATAATCTAAAATATCCTGTTTACACACGACCATTACATAATGGTTTACAATACAAATATGTTACATCGAAATCAGTTTCTGGAATGCAGTTTTTACACAATATCATACAAACATGGACTCTAAATCTCGTCCTTATTTTAGTATGCAACAGCGGAAGCTCTTAGTATTCACCTGAGAATAAACATGCTTTAAACGTCAACAAAAATGTTGGTGAGTTATAGGTTTAACCTATATATATCAAATCGTAACAATAGACCACAAGATTTCATATTTCAATACACATCTCATACATAGAGATAAAAATCATTTATATGGTGAACACCTGGTAACCGACATTAACAAGATGCATATATAAGAATATCCCCATCATTCCGGGACACCCTTCGGATATGATATAAATTTCGAAGTACTAAAGCATCCAGTACTTTGGATGGGGTTTGTTAGGCCCAATAGATCTATCTTTAGGATTCGCGTCAATTAGGGTGTCTGTTCCCTAATTCTTAGATTACCAGACTTAATAAAAAGGGGCATATTCGATTTCGATAATTCAACCATAGAATGTAGTTTCACGTACTTGTGTCTATTTTGTAAATCATTTATAAAACCTGCATGTATTCTCATCCCAAAAATATTAGATTTTAAAAGTGGGACTATAACTCACTTTCACAGATTTTTACTTCGTCGGGAAGTAACACTTGACCACTGGTTGATTCACGAACCTATAACAATATATACATATATATCAAAGTATATTCAAAATATATTTACAACACTTTTAATATATTTTGATGTTTTAAGTTTATTAAGTCAGCTGTCCTCGTTAGTAACCTACAACTAGTTGTCCACAGTTAGATGTACAGAAATAAATCGATAAATATTATCTTGAATCAATCCACGACCCAGTGTATACGTATCTCAGTATTGATCCCAACTCAAACTATATATATTTTGGAATCAACCTCAACCCTGTATAGCTAACTCCAACATTCACATATAGAGTGTCTATGGTTGTTCCGAAATATATATAGATGTGTCGACATGATAGGTCGAAACATTGTATACGTGTCTATGGTATCTCAAGATTACATAATATACAATACAAGTTGATTAAGTTATGGTTGGAATAGATTTGTTACCAATTTTCACGTAGCTAAAATGAGAAAAATTATCCAATCTTGTTTTACCCATAACTTCTTCATTTTAAATCCGTTTTGAGTGAATCAAATTGCTATGGTTTCATATTGAACTCTATTTTATGAATCTAAATATAAAAAGTATAGGTTTATAGTCGGAAAAATAAGTTACAATTCGTTTTTGTAAAGGTAGTCATTTCAGTCGAAAGAACGACGTCTAGATGACCATTTTAGAAAACATACTTCCACTTTGAGTTTAACCATAATTTTTGAATATAGTTTCATGTTCATAATAAAAATCATTTTCTCAGAATAACAACTTTTAAATCAAAGTTTATCATAGTTTTTAATTAACTAACCCAAAACAGCCCGCGGTGTTACTACGACGGCGTAAATCCGGTTTTACGGTGTTTTTCGTGTTTCCAGGTTTTAAATCATTAAGTTAGCATATCATATAGATATATAACATGTGTTTAGTTGATTTTAAAATTCAAGTTAGAAGGATTAACTTTTGTTTGCGAACAAGTTTAGAATTAACTAAACTATGTTCTAGTGATTACAAGTTTAAACCTTCGAATAAGATAGCTTTATATGTATGAATCGAATGATGTTATGAACATCATTACTACCTTAAGTTCCTTGGATAAACCTACTGGAAAAGAAAAAAATGGATCTAGCTTCAACGGATCCTTGGATGGCTCGAAGTTCTTGAAGCAGAATCATGACACGAAAACAAGTTCAAGTAAGATCATCACTTGAAATAAGATTGTTATAGTTATAGAAATAGAACCAAAGTTTGAATATGATTATTACCTTGTATTAGAATGATAACCTACTGTAAGAAACAAAGATTTCTTGAGGTTGGATGATCACCTTACAAGATTGGAAGTGAGCTAGCAAACTTGAAAGTATTCTTGATTTTATGTAACTAGAACTTGTAAAATATATGAAGAACACTTAGAACTTGAAGATAGAACTTGAGAGAGATCAATTAGATGAAGAAAATTGAAGAATGAAAGTGTTTGTAGGTGTTTTTGGTCGTTGGTGTATGGATTAGATATAAAGGATATGTAATTTTGTTTTCATGTAAATAAGTCATGAATGATTACTCATATTTTTGTAATTTTATGAGATATTTCATGCTAGTTGCCAAATGATGGTTCCCACATGTGTTAGGTGACTCACATGGGCTGCTAAGAGCTGATCATTGGAGTGTATATACCAATAGTACATACATCTAAAAGCTGTGTATTGTACGAGTACGAATACGGGTGCATACGAGTAGAATTGTTGATGAAACTGAACGAGGATGTAATTGTAAGCATTTTTGTTAAGTAGAAGTATTTTGATAAGTGTCTTGAAGTCTTTCAAAAGTGTATGAATACATATTAAAACACTACATGTATATACATTTTAACTGAGTCGTTAAGTCATCGTTAGTCGTTACATGTAAATGTTGTTTTGAAACCTTTAGGTTAACGATCTTGTTGAGTGTTGTTAACCCATTGTTTATTATAACAAATGAGATGTTAAATTGTTATATTATCATGATATTATGATATATAATATATCTCAGTATGATGTATATACAGTTAAATGTCGTTACAACGATAATCGTTACATATATGTCTCGTTTCGAAATCATTAAGTTAGTAGTCTTATTTTTACATATGTATTTCATTGTTAATACACTTAATAATATATTTACTTATCATTTAACATAATTAACCAAGTGTATCAATATCTTAATATGATTCATATGTACCTAGTAAGACGTTGTTATAACGATAATCGTTATATATATCGTTTTCGA
Source organism: Rutidosis leptorrhynchoides (assembly GCF_046630445.1). Classification (NCBI taxonomy): domain Eukaryota; kingdom Viridiplantae; phylum Streptophyta; class Magnoliopsida; order Asterales; family Asteraceae; genus Rutidosis; species Rutidosis leptorrhynchoides. The sequence continues at coordinate 25,141,427 of NC_092334.1, read as the reverse complement.
GTTTCTTAAATTAATAGTCTCATTTTTATGTATATAACTCATTGTTAAAATACCTAATGAGATACATACTTATAATAAAAACATGTTAACTATATATATAACCATATATATGTCATCGTATAGTTTTTACAAGTTTTAACGTTCGTGAATCACCGGTCAACTTGGGTGGTCAATTGTCTATATGAAACATATTTCAATTAATCAAGTCTTAACAAGTTTGATTTCTTAACATGTTGGAAACATTTAATCATGTAAATATCAATCTCAATTAATATATATAAACATGGAAAAGTTCGGGTCACTACAGTTTGAGTATGTGTTTAGAGAGTAAAATGATGTAGTTAATTGGAATGAAATGGATGGTTATTTATCCTACATGTTGGCATCAAAATGGGGACAACAACATGGCTCCATGGTTTGTAATTTTATGCATTTAGTCATACTAGTTTCCAAGCCATGGTTCCCACAAGTCTACATCATGTTTATACATGTCCCACAACTGATTGAGGGCTGCTAAGATCAATGATTTAGTATGTATATACCCATAGTAAATACGTATAGAAGCTGGGTATTATACGGGTATAAATACTGTATGAATACGAATAGGATTCTTGATAAAATTGAATGAGAAAATGAGTATAGCTATCTTTATTGAGTATAAATATATTGATATATATTATTAAGTATTTCAAAAGTGTATTAATACATATTAATACAATACATATACATACATTTTAATTTAGAAGTTACTACAACGTTAATCGTTATATATATGTATATAGTCTTGAAGTCTTTAAGTTAGTAATCTCATTTTATGTATATAACCAATTGTTATTATATATAATGAGATACTTAAATATCATTTTAACAAATCATAAGTATATATATCCATATATAGATCATTATATAATTATTTCAAATTATGATGTTCGTGAATCGTCAGACAGACTGGGTGGTCAAACATTTGCATAAAATCCATTCCAAATATATATATCTTGACAAGTTTGATTGCTTAACATGTTGGAAAAATTTAATTATATAAATATTAATCTTCAATATATTAGCGTAAAAATCCAGGTCATTACATTACACACCTGTTAAATTAAATTTCGTCTCAAAATTTAGAATAGTACCTAGTTAACGTGTGATCTCGGAAAACAAATGTGGGTACTTCAGCTTCATTTGGTCTTCTCGTTCTCAAGTGAATTCAGGTCCTCTACGAGCATTCCACCGAACCTTAACGATTGGTATCTTACTTTGTTTGAGTCGTTTGACCTCACGATCCATAATTTCGACGGGTTCTTCAACGAAATTTAGTTTCTCGTCAATCTTAATTTCGTCTAAAGGGATAATGAGATCTTCGGTAGCTAGGAATTTCTTTAGGTTCGAAACATGAAAGGTGTTGTGAATCTTTTCTAATTGTGGAGGTAGTTCAAGTCGATAGGCCACCAGCCCAATGCGTTTTTCGATCTTGAATGGCCCAATGTATCTTGGGCTCAATTTCCCTCGCTTTCCAAAATGAATAACACCTTTCCAAGGTGATACCTTAAGCATAACCATATCACCCTCCTCAAACTCTAAAGGTTTCCTTCTAACATCCGCGTAGCTCTTTTGCTGACTCCGGGCTGTTTTCAATCGTTGCTGAATCTGAATGACCTTGTCGGTAGTTTCCTGGATAATTTCCGGACCTGTAATCTGTTTTTCCCCCACATCACTCCAACAAATCAGAGACCTGCACTTCCTCCCATAAAGTGCCTCGAATGGTGCCGCCTCAATACTAGAATGATAGTTGTTGTTGTAGGAAAACTCAGCTAATGATAGATGTCGATCCCAACTGCTTCCAAAATCAATAACACATGCTCGTAGTACGTCTTCGAGTGTCTGAATCGTCCTTTCACTCTGCCCATCAGTTTGTGGATGATAGGCAGTACTTAAATCCAGACGAGTTCCCAACGCTTCGTGTAATGTCTGCCAGAATCTAGAAGTAAATCTGCTATCACGGTCTGAGATAATAGAGATTGGTATACCATGTCTAGAAAAAACTTCTTTCAGATATAATCGTGCTAATTTCTCTATACCATCCTCTTCTTTTATTGGCAGAAAGTGTGCTGACTTAGTAAGACGATCGACTATTACCCAAATCATATCATAACCACCTGCAGTTCTCGGTAACTTAGCAATGAAATCCATGGTAATGTTTTCCCATTTCCATTCTGGGATTTCAGGTTGTTGGAGTAGACCCGATGGTTTCTGATGCTCAGCTTTGACTTTAGAACAAGTCAAACATGCTCCTACATATATGGCTATATCGGCCTTCATTCCTGGCCACCAAAAGTTTCTCTTGAGGTCTTGGTACATTTTCCCCGCTCCGGGATGTATTGAATATCTGGTTTTATGTGCTTCATCAAGTACCACTTTCCTCAAATCCCCATTCCTTGGTATCCAAATTCTTTCAGCTAAATACCTGGTTCCGTCTTCCCGAATATTAAGCTGTTTTTCTAATCCTTTGGGTATTTCCCTTCCAAAAATTCCTTCCTTCAAAACCTCCTGTTGTGCCTCTTTTATTCGAGTAGTAAGATTAGTATGAATAATCATGTTCATAGCTTTTACTCGAATATGTTCTCTTTCCTTTCGACTCAAGGCATCGGCTACCACATTTGCTTTCTCCGGGTGGTAACGGATTTCACAATCATAATCATTTAGCAGCTCAACCCACCTATGTTGTCTCATATTTAGTTGCTTTTGATTTAAAATATGTTGGAGACTTTTGTGGTCAGTGTATATGATGAACTTGACCCCATATAGATAATGTCTCCACATCTTTAATGCAAAAACAACGGCGCCCAATTCCAGATCGTGTGTGGTGTAGTTTTGTTCATGAATTTTGAGTTGTCGAGAAGCATAGGCAATCACCTTCTTCCGTTGCATAAGAACACACCCAAAAGCCATTCTTGATGCATCGCAGTAGATAACAAAATCTTCCATTCCGTCAGGTAACGATAAAATAGGTGCCGTAGTCAACTTCTTTTTCAACAATTGGAAGGCACCCTCTTGTTCGGAAGTCCATTCATACTTCTTCCCCTTATGTGTCAATGCGGTTAAAGGTTTGGCTACTCGGGAGAAATCTTGAATAAATCTCCTATAATAACCGGCTAAACCCAAAAATTGACGTATTTGCGTTGGAGTTTTAGGGGTCTCCCAATTTTTGATGGCTTCAATCTTGGCGGGATCAACTTTGATTCCATTACTACTGACTACGTGGCCAAGAAATTGTACTTCATTTAACCAAAAAGCACATTTAGAGAACTTAGCATAAAGTTGTTCTTTTCTTAACAGCTCTAACACAAGTCTCAAGTGTTGTTCGTGTTCTTGGTTATTCTTCGAATAGATAAGGATGTCATCAATAAAGACAATAACAAACTTATCTAAATATGGACTACATACTCGGTGCATGAGGTTCATGAAAACTGCGGGTGCATTTGTTAAACCGAATGGCATAACCATGAATTCTTAGTGGCCATAACGAGTTCTGAAGGCTGTTTTCGGTATATCAGCTTCTTTAACCCTCAGTTGATGATAACCCAACCTTAAGTCGATTTTGGAGTATACGCTCGAACCTTGGAGTTGATCAAATAGATCGTCGATTCGGGGTAAAGGGTATCGGTTTTTGATGGTTACTTTATTCAGCTCACGGTAATTGATACACATGCGAAAAGACCCATCTTTCTTTTTAACGAACAAAATTCTAGCTCCCCATGGTGACGTACTCGGTCGGATAAAACCACGTTCTAATAATTCTTGTAGCTGACTTTGTAATTCTTTCATTTCGGTGGGTACAAGTCTATATGGAGCACGAGCTATTGGTGCAGCTCCTGGTACAAGATCTATTTGGAATTCAACGGATCGGTGTGGAGGTAGTCCCGGTAATTCGTCCAGAAACACCTCAGGAAATTCTCTTGCAACGGGAACGTCATCGATTTTCTTTTCTTCTTTTTCAACCTTCTCGACGTGTGCTAGTATGGCATAGTAACCTTTTCTTATTAGTTTGCGCGCCTTCAAACTACTAATAAGATTTAATTTGGCATTACCCTTTTCTCCGTACACCATTAAGGGTAACCCGTTTTCTCTCGGAATGCGAATCGCCTTCTCATGACAAAGAACTTCGGCTTTCACCTTGGACATCAAGTCCATTCCAATAATTACGTCGAAGCTTCCCAATTCCACCGGTATTAAATCAATTGCAAACGTTTCGCTAACTAAACTAATTTTTCGATTTCGGCAAATTTTATCAACCTTAATTAGTTTACCATTTGCTACTTCAACTATACACTTTTTATCCAAAGGCATTAACGGGCAATTTAATTTGGCACAAAATTCTCTACTCATATAACTTCTATCGGCACCCGAATCAAATAAAACATAAGCAGGTGTATTGTTGATAAGAAACGTACCCGTAACAAGCTCCGGGTCTTCCTGTGCCTTCTCCCCATTAATGTTGAAGGCTCTCCCATGGCCTTGCCTATTTCCATTCCTGCACTGGTTTATGGTATGGCCCGGTTTTCCACATCCATAGCAAACAACGCCGTTATTATTTGTTCCGGCATTATTTACTCCTTTGTTTCTATTTTGTCCGTAGACTTCACACTTTGCAGCAATATGGCCATTCCTATTACACTTGGTACATAATTCTCTACAAAACCATTTCGGATGAAACGTATCACACCTGGGGCATATAGTTCTTTGCCTTTTGTTGTCGTTGTTGTTGTTGTTGTTGTTGTTGTTGTTAGGGTTATTGTTGTTGAGTCATTTGTTGTTGTTATTGTTGTGATTGGGATTGTTGTTGTTGTTATTATTATTGCCTTATTAGGATGGTTGTTGCAGTTATTGTTGCGGTTGTTGTTGCGATTATTGTTGTTGTTGGGGTGGTTGCGATTGTTGTTGTAGTTATTATTTTGATTGTTGTTGTTGTACTGGTGACCCTGATCACTGCTTTCCTCCCACTTTCTTTTTCCCTGTTTTATTATGGCCTCCTCGGCCGCTTCTTTCTTTATCCTTCCTGTAACTTGGCCTATCAATTTGTGGGCTATACGGCTCGCTTTCTGCATTGTTGCAGGGTCGTTAGCACCTACATGCTCTTGGATTCGTTCCGGCAACCCTTTTATGAATGCTTCAATTTTTTCTTCTTCGTCCTCAAATGCTCCAAGACACATTAAAGCCAGTTCATTGAAACATCGCTCGTAGGTTGTGACATCTAACCCTTAGGTTGTCAGTGCTTTAAGCTCTGCCTTGAGCTTGTTGATTTCGGTTCTGGAACGGTACTCTTCCGTCATCATGTGCTTGAAAGCGGACCATGGAAGTGCGTAGGCAGTATTCTGTCCTACGTAATCCATGTAGGTATTCCACCATGTCAAAGTAGTACCCCTAAAAGTATGTGTGGCATACTTAACTTTATCCTCTGCTGCACAGTTGCTGGTTGCGAACACGGCTTCAACCTTCTCTGTCCACCGCTTTAGTCCAACGGGTCCTTCAGTTCCTTCAAACTCATTGGGTTTGCAGGCCATAAAAGCTTTGTAAGAACATCCTACCCGGTTACCATTGTTTCCTCCACTGCTGGAACCCGATTGGTTATTTTTGTTCATTGCATTCACCACTGCAGCCACATTTGCAGCGAAAGCTTGAAGTTCTTCTGTGTTCAATTGTTGTTGTCTAGTAGCTGGAGGAGCCATTTCCTTCAAAAATAGCCGAATGAGTTAATCATATAGAATTTTTTAGAAGTAGCCAAAAAGTATTTTGTAGCTTAATATGAACTTATTATTATAAAAGCCTTTTCTTCATATTAGCATTTTATAACTGTAATAATGTTCATACTTAGAAGCTAACACACAAATTAACTACTAAAATTCTAATATGAAAAACTATGGTAAGCTATTACGTTACTACGTAATAATAAGTTATAATAATAATAATAAACCTTCCATGCTTATTCTTATTATTATACAATCATAAGGAAAATTACATTGCGGATTTTCTTACAAACTTAAACACACAATATAATACATATTTCACAATGCATGGAATACAGGATAGCTGCCGATGGTTCAAGAACGGCGAGATTTCTTAGATGTTGACGTTGTTTCTTTCTCGGCCAAACGTTTGGATTTTCATTTGGATAGTTCTTTTTCCAATTCCTCCCAATTGGTTCTTTCGGCTAATTGTTTGGGAGCAAAACCAACAGTCGTTATACGAGCGGTCATTTTATAAATTGGTCTCTTAGGTGGTTCAGGTGGATGATCACAAACATTTTGGGTCATAATAGGTTCATCGGGTTTGGGATCGGGTATAACAGCCAAAGATTTTCCTAAATCACTTTGTGGTTCGGTAATTTCCACAACTTCTTCAGGATCCTCTTCTTCGGGGTCCTCTTCGGGATCTTCTTCTGGATCCTCTTCTGGAACCTCTATTGGCAATTGTGAATCTTCCCAATTTTCCCAACAATTTTCCACTTTAATGGTAGCACCAAAAGTTAACTTTTTCGTTGGTTCATAAGTCGTATGCTTTGACTCAGCCTCCGAATCACTTGATAAGTAAATGAAATCTGAATCACTAGAGATGCTTATATGATCGGATGAAGTCATCTATCACATAATAGCAGGCACGTTAAGAGAATGATATATCTTATAATATTTATATGTTAATAATCTTATGTTTCCAAAAATTATATTAAGCAATCATTTTTAAAATAATTACGGTCGAAGTCCAGACTCACTAATGCATCAAAAATCAGTTAGACACACTAATGAAAAAATTTTTGATTCTCTAAGACCAACGCTCGGATACCAACTGAAATGCCCCATTCATATTAATTATAAACGTTTCATATTAATTGGTTTCTTTGCGAGGTTTTGACCTCTATATGAGACGTTTTTCAAATCTTGCATTCGTTTTTAAAAACAACCATAACCTTTATTATTGAATAAAGGTCTTAATGACATAATTTAGATTGTCTATCAAAGACAATCTCCTCAAATAAATAAGTTTTTACACAACCCATTACAATATGATCAAATATATTACAACAAATACTCCGAATGCAAGTTTAAACAATATAAACAATTATGCCGACTCCAAATCTTCACATTGGGTTGGCATACGACAGCGGAAGTGTTTTTAATATTCACCTGAGAATAAACATGCTTAAAACGTCAACAAAAATGTTGGTGAGTCATAGGTTTAATTTCTATATAATAATCATAACATTTAATAAGTCACAAGATTTCATTTAATTAAATGCGCAGGATCATTACAACTGCAAAAATCATTCATACGATGAGTCGCCTGGTAACCGACCTTAACATAGAGCGCTTAAGATATCTGGCATCATACATTCCACTATTCAAATGTATGACAAGAACCCTTCGAAGTACTAAAGCATTTCCACTATTGGAAAATGGGTGTGGTTGGTGCCCGTAGATCTACCTTTAGGATTCGCGTCAATTAGTGTGTTTCACTAATTCTTAGGTTACCAAGCATAATAATAATAAGTACAGATATCCGGTATAACAAATCAATCGTAGAATGTAGTTCCATGAACTTGTGCTTATTTTGTAAAACATTTATAAATTTTGCATGTATTCTCATCCCAAAATAATTTAAATAGTAAAAATGGGACTATAACTCACCTGTGATGATTTCCGAATAGATGGTGATAAGACTTGGCCTTTTGACAAATTCACGAACCTAATAATAATATTCTTGTGTCAAGATATATATATATATATATATATATATATATATATATATATATATATATAAAATTAATATTCCATACTTATGATACTTGTGATAATTTTAATTGTCCATTGTTAGTAGTCCAACGTTCGTAGTCCAATAGTCCAACAGTATAAATATATATATATAAATATAAATGCGTATATTGTGTTAGAATTCACTAACACTATAATATATTGTCTTAATATAATAAGACACATAATATGTATATGGTCTGAAGCAATCCGCGACCCATTGTATACATGTCTCAGGCTCGATCACAACTCAAAGTATATAATATTTTGGAATCCACTTTGACCCACAGCTAACTCGAGATTACTGCCAATGGTGTCTAATAGTTTGTTCCAATAATATATATAGAAGAAGTCAAAATGATATGTCAAAACTTTGTATACGAGTCCACGGTGATCAAGTCATATATATATATGGTGCCTTACGATCTTTATTAAGACTAAAATATATTGTCGTAGAACTTAATCACGACTATTATAAATTGTATTTCCATAAGTTTGGGAACAAGACATGTATAAATACATGTAGGATACAAGGTAAGTTAGCTAGGATAAGGTTAGCATCCATTTTTATAAATCATGTCCGTAGCTAAAAATTAAGAAAAATATCCAATTTTGTTTTACCCATAATTTCTTCGTTACAAATCCGTTTTGAGTGATTCGAGTTGCCATGGTTTCGTATCGAACTCAAAATTATTCATCTTAACAGAAAAAGTATAGGTTTATAGTCGAAAATACAGCTTAGGTGTTAAATAAGAGAAGATAGTCATATCCTTCGTAAGAACGACATCTTGATGACCCTTTTGAAAAACATACTTCCACTTTGAGTTTAACCATGGATTTTGGATATATTTCATATCCATATAAAATAAGATTTTTCAACAAAGGAGATCTTTTAATTCAAAGTTTAAGATAGGTTTTTAAAATTAAACCCAAAACAGCCCCCGTTCGACTAAGACGGCGTATATTCGATTTTAAGGTGTTCTTCGTGTTTACAAGTTTTATATCCTTATGTTAGCTTGACATACTGTCATAATACATGTGTTAAAGTGTTTTAAAAGTCAAGTTAAAAGGATTAAGTTTATTTAAAACAAGTTTAGAAATAATCTAAACTATGTTCTTGTTGTTATTAGTTATAACTCAAAATAAGATAGCTATATGAATACGAATCGAATAAGATTATGAATAAGGTTACTACCTCAAATAAAATGAGTAAAGTTGCTGGAGAAATAAGGAGAATATCTTGAGTTCAAAGATACCCTTGATGACTTGGAATTCTTGAAGTGTTCTTGATCAAGCTTTGTTATGATGATTATAACTTGGATTATGAGACCAATACTTGCTGAATTGAATGGAGGTTTGAGAGAGTGTTTGAGTATGTGTTTAGAGAGTAAAATGATGTAGTTAATTGGAATGAAATGGATGGTTATTTATCCTACATGTTGGCATCAAAATGGGGACAACAACATGGCTACATGGTTTGTAATTTTATGCATTTAGTCATACTAGTTTCCAAGCCATGGTTCCCACAAGTCTACATCATGTTTATACATGTCTCACAACTAATTGAGGGCTGCTATGATCAATGATTTGGTATGTATATACCCATAGTAAATACGTATAGAAGCTGGGTATTATACGGGTATAAATACCATATGAATACGAATAGGATTCTTGATAAAATTGAATGAGAAAATGAGTATAGCTATCTTTATTGAGTATAAATATATTGATATATATTATTAAATCTTTCAAAAGTGTATTAATACATATTAATACAATACATATACATACATTTTAATTTAGAAGTTATTACAACGTTAATCGTCATATATATATATGTATATAGTCTTGAAGTCTTTAAGTTAGTAATCTCATTTTATGTATATGACCAATTGTTATTATATATAATGAGATACTTAAATATCATTTTAACAAATCATAAGTATATATATCCATATATACATCATTATATAATTATTTCAAATTATGATGTTCGTGAATCGTCAGACAGACTGGGTGGTCAAACATTTGCATAAAATCCATTCCAAATATATATATCTTGACAAGTTTGATTGCTTAACATGTTGGAAACATTTAATTATATAAATATTAATCTTCAATATATTAGCAGAAAAATCCAGGTCGTTATAGTTAACAATAAGCATGAGGAACGAATTGTGGGCCAAACGGAGTTTATTACCTTAGGCCCGCATGGTTTGTTGTCATTTCAAGGAAGAGTGTGGGTGCCAAGAATGGGAGATTATCGACAAGTGCTACTTAACGAAGCACATAAGTCAAAGTATTCCATTCATCCTGACGAAAATGTATCTTGATTTGAAGAAAGAGTATTGGTGGCCGGGCATGAAACGTGATGTTGTGAAGTATGTTGAACAATGTGTCACGTGTTTTCAAGTTAAGGCCGAACACCAAAAGCCGTATGGTAAGTTACAACCGTTGGAAGTCCTAAAATGGAAATGGGAGCACATTACCATGGACTTCATCATAAAGTTACTGAAGACGGCGAGAACCCAATTTGATACGATTTGGGTGATAGTTGATCGGTTGACGAAAAGTGCTTTGTTTCTTCCCATTCGGGAAACGATATTGTCGGGGACTTTGTCAAAGTTGTTCATCAAAGAAGTGATATCGAGACATGGGGTTCCTATATCTATTATGTCGGATCGGGATACTTGTTTCACATCTCGGTTTTGGAATAAGTTTCATGAAGATATGGGTACACAATTGAGAATGAACACGGCGTACCATCCTCAAATGGACGGTCAAACCAAACGTACGAATCAAACATTGGAGGATATGTTACGGGCGTGTATTATCGATTTCGGCTGTACTTGGGATGAGCACTTGCCTTTGGTGGAATTCTCATATAATAATAGTTATCATACTAGTATCGGGATGCCACCTTATGAGATGCTTTATGGGCGGAGATGTCGAACTCCGATTTGTTGGGGTGAAGTGGGACAAAAGGAAATCGGGAGTACCGATTTGGGTTTAGAGACGAATAGTAAGATTGAGATGATTCGGACTCATTGGAAAGCGGCTCAAGATAGACAAAAGTCGTATGCCGATAAACGTAGGCGACTGATTGAGTTCCAAGAAGGTGACATGGTGATGCTTAAGGTGTTGCCATGGAAGGGTATTATTCGGTTTTGAAAATGGGGAAAGTTAGCTCCTCGGTTTATTGGACCGTTAAAAATTTTGGCTCGTGTCGGTGAAGTTGCATATCGTTTAGAATTACCGGAAGAGCTTGCGGGGATCCATAATACATTTCATGTTTCCCATCTCTGTAAGTGCCTTGCGGATGATTCTTCATAGATGTCATTAGACGAGATTGAACTAAACAACAAGTTAGAGTATGTTGAGGAGCCGATTACGATACTCGACGAAAAGGTGAAAATTTTGAGGAATAAGGAAGTGAGAACTTATAAAGTTCAATGGCATCGTAGTAAAGGTTCTGAGTTTACTTGGGAGCCCGAAGAGTTTGTGTTAGTTTATCTTCCTTCTTGTCCTGCGGCTTGGATTGTGAGGACGCAATCCGGTTCAAGTGGGGGAGAGTTGTAAGATCCTGTTTTCCCAGATGATTGGGACACCGTCCAAAGTATGGGACACCGTCCTATTTTGAAGGGCTGGACGTCATCCAGTATTCTGGACGCCGTCCAGATGTACTGGCGGGCCAGCTGTTTTATTTTGGATATTTTAAAAGGGCTTTTTGGTGATTTCACTTATGGAACGAGTTTAAGGCCTCTAGATCAGTTTGGTGGGTGACTTAACTCCTTTTTCAACCACCACTTCCTATCCACTTAAATTCTTGAGAGAGAGAAGGGTTTTAGTGTGAGAAAGCTCAATCCAAAGAGGAAGAAGTTGATTTCGGGCCAAAGCGCGTGTTTTAAAGTTGTTCATCTACTCCCTAGCTACGTTTTGATTGTAGTGGTAAGCCTTAACCTTGATTTCCTTAATTTATTTACTTGTGGGGTTAGGGTTTGGGTTAGGGATGAACTTAAAACCCGTTTGTTTGTGATTTGGGGGTTTTTGGGTAAGTTTGGGTCACGATGACTCAAAGATGACTAACCTAGGGTTTTGAAATGATAATTGAGCTTATGAGTCTAATTTGGTTGGTTACTTACTAGCACACCTATATATGGAGTAAATGGGTGTTATTTAGGCATGATGGTGACCCAAATGGGTGTGATGACCTTAAAGTGGTCAAATGTGTAATTGTTGACCTAGTTGGGCAAGATGAGCATGAAATACCCTAAGTTTGTGCTAGTTGGTGTTGTTAGACCCTAATCACTAGCTTTTAGTGATTTACGACAAGTCTTGGCCTCGAATGGGCGGTTTTAGTGTAATGGGTCATTTAATGCATTTGGGCCATTAAATGCACAAGAGTAGATTGTTGGTTTTTAGTCCAACGAAATGTATGTTGATTATATACATGATGTACTAGGTACGTTGCGTTGAAGGTTGCGAGCTTGATTTCTAATTCACCGAATCGTTAAGGTGAGTGGAATAATTATATATGTATGTATATGATTTATTTACTTGTGGGGTATGGGTTAAAGTTCGATGTTGATGATACCATATCCTAGAGTATATTGTTGTTATTGATGAGGGCTTAAAGTTCGATGTTGACGATACCTCTTGTATGGAATTTAAGTTCGATGTTGACGATGCCATATGAAGCGACCCATCCTAATCCATCCGGACGAAGTCCATATCGGTTATAAACGATTCACAACAGTTAATTACATCGCGAGGTACTTGACCTCTATATGATACATTTTACAAACATTGCATTCGTTTTTGAAAAGACCATCTTTCATTACATCGAAAGTTGATGACATGTATATCATTCCATAATATATCTAACTATAATTGACTTAATAATAATCTTGATGAACTCGACGACTCGAATGCAACGTCTTTTGAAATATGTCATGAATGACTCCAAGTAATGTCTCTAAAATGAGCAAATGCACAGCGGAATATTTCTTTCGTACCTGAGAATAAACATGCTTTAAAGTGTCAACCAAAAGGTTGGTAAGTTCATTAGTTTAACATAAATAATCATTTCCATCTTTTTAATAGACCACAAGAATTTCATTTCTCATAAATATACGTCCCATGCATAGAGACAAAAATATCATTCATATGGATTGAACATCTGGTAACCGACATTAACAAGATGCATATAAGAATATCCCCTATCATTCCGGGAAATCCTTCGGACATGATAAAACAACATCGAAGTACTAAAGCATCTGGTACTTTGGATGGGGTTCGTTAGACCCAATAGATCTATCTTTAGGATTCGCGTCAATTAGGGTGTCTGTTCCCTAATTCTTAGATTACCAGACTTAATAAAAAGGGGCATATTCGATTTCGAAAATTCAACCATAGAATGTAGTTTCACGTACTTGTGTCTATTTTGTAAATCATTTATAAAAAAATGCGCATGTATTCTCAGCCCAAAAATATAAAGGGTAAAAAGGCAAATGAAACTCACCTAATGTATTTTGTAGGAAAAATACATATGACAACATTGAACAACTGAACAATACAGGGTTGGCCTCGGATTCACGAACCTATATCATGTATATATATATATTAACACATAATATTGTAATTGAACAATGTTGTATATATATATTTATTATAATATTTTATTAAATTATAACTTATGGTTATAGATATATAATGTGTTGAATTCAATATTTATATATGTGTTTATTACTACTTATAATATCTTAAAATATTTTTATACAATATATGTAATTTAGTTATTATTACCATTATTAATATTTAATATGAAAATATAGTATGTAATATACTTTTTACATACAAGTCTCTTTTGTTTATAAAATTAATATTTATAATACTATTAAGGTAAAGATATTAATACCTATGATAAAAATGATAGTTTTACTAATATTGATTCTATTAATAATAATATAGTTGTAAAAATAATAATTTTTAATAATAATGCTAATAATGATAATGATAATATTAATAATAGTAGTACTTATGTTAATAGTGATAATAATAATAATTATATAGATATCTATTTTGTTAATTATGGTTATAAGTTTAATTATAACCATTCTAATAATCATATTAATATTAATAATAATAATAATAATAATAATAATAATAATAGTTATACTAGTAGTAAAATGTAAAAGTTATATTTTAAATGATATTAGTAAACACATTAGTAATAATAATATTCGTATTTGTATCTATAAATGGGTTTCTATCATACATCATACATTTGTAGTAATACTTATCTTAATAATTATAAAACTAATAATAGTAATAATAATAAACATAATAATGATAATAATAATAATAAAACTTATAAGTATGATAATAATAATAACTATATTATTACTAGTAATATTAATCATAACAACAATAGTAATAATAATCTTAATAATAATAATAATCATTATTAATAAGGAAAACTACCTCACAATAAAAGAGTCCCAAAAAGAATAAAGATACTTACGCACGGGCTTGAACCCGAGACCTCTCGTTCCTCTATAAACACACTAACTATCCAAGCCGTCCCATTTTTCTGTTATGTTTCCCATGATAAATTTATTTAACCCGTTATTTTATTGCTTCCTAATTCTTCTTCTTCACTAGTCGACCAGTTCAGAATCATAATTCAATATAATGAATTAAGAGTTGTATTAAACTTAAACTTAAATATAAAAGACTAATAATGAATTCTTTTGCTTCAAAAAAAATTAAAAAAAATGAAATAAATAAAAAAAATTGCTGTGTTTCAGCGACTGAAAAAAAATGATATTGCAATTGATGATGTTTTAGGCAGAAGTTAAAACATGAATTGTGTGTTTAATCACTCCTAGAAACTTTATCATTAGCCAATTTAACTAGAAACCTCAAAATAATTTCGAATTTAATGATAAACAAAACTTTGACTTTTTAAAATCAAAAGTTTGACTCGCAAATTAGAATTCGATAAATGGAATTAGGATTGGAAATTTTGCAGAAAGTTTTGTTAGAGGATTCCTAACAAAACCTCATTTATAGATTTTAACAATTGTTTTGATTTCGAGTTTTTATAAAAATGAAAGTGAAGCAGAGGAACGTGATGAAAAACTCAAGTTTTCTTTTTTTTTTTAAAGCAGAAGGTATATCATTCCACACCAATATTGATCCAGTATATATATCTAATTAAAATGATTTGAATGATTTGTTTGTATTGTTTGATTTCGACCGGTAACAAAAAAAAAATGGGAACCCGATAATACAGTCAGAGGAGAAAAAAGAAAAAAAATAAATAAATAAATATAATAATAATAGATATCTGATTTCCAATATATTCGTAAGATTTAGTGAAGGGAAAATCGGGCAAGTTGGAGACACAAACAAAACCAATAAAGTGTGGATGTGGATATGTAACAACTTTGCTCCAGTAATTTGATTCTTATAAATTAAACTCAATTAATATTAATAGTTAATTATATATATATATATATATATATATATATATATATATATATATAAGTAATTATAATCTTGTTAATGATTTAGTAATAATAATAATGATAAAATTTATTAATGATAGTAATATCAAATAATACTAATATTATATAAATAATTAAAATCATAATTTTATTAATGATAATATTAGTAATAACAATATAAATGATAGTTTTTGTTGTGTTACTTATATTAATAATTAATAACTAATATTAGTAACAAGGATAATGATAATACTTTAACTGTCTTAATGATAATAGTTTTAATAATCATGTTATTAATATTAATAGTGATAATAACTAGTAATACAATATTACTAATAAGTAATAATAATAATATTTATAACTATATTTTAACTTGTATTTACATTTATTATATTAACATTACTTATTATTAATTATGTATTATTTAATACTTATCTAATAACATTTAATTAATATTTATATGTTTTAACAATATAACTATAATAGTAATTATGTTCATATATTATATGTATATTCAAATTACTAAATTTAATTATGTTTTACATATCTAGATTCATTACCTAGATAGATGTATCAGTTATATTTATCGAAACAATTTAAACTCAAAGTATAACATTATACAATTATACTTTGTTAATCATTGACAAATTATGTTCGAAATCAATTAATAACAAGTTTTAGTTATTTTAATTTATCTTTCTTAATAACTAAATCACATATCAGTTCTCTACTATATTTATTTTACAATGTCTAATTATGTATAAGTATAGTTACTTTCATGTACATTTCTATTTACGTTTATAGGTTCGTGAATCATTGGAAATAGTCAGAGGTCAATGTATACATGAACACAGTTTAAAGTTTTTGAGACTCAACCTTACAGTCTTTGCTTATCGTATCGGAAACATATAAAGATTAAGTTTAAATTTGGTCGGAAATTTCCGGGTCATCACAGTACCTACCCGTTAAAGAAATTTCGTCCCGAAATTTGAGTGAGGTGGTCATGGTTAATAATAAAAATGTTTTCACGACGGATATGAGCTGATAAATAGAGTTTTATTACCATAGAGTAATAAGGATAAGACCATTCGATTATTCGAAAGGTACGAATGAAGCTATCACAAAAGAGTGAAATGAATAATGCAGATTCGTCTTAACTTCTGACGTAGTCAGGGTTGAATTCTGGAATTCAATGGATTTAAAGAAAATCTTCGAAATCTAAAAGATCTGATTCTTCGGCGAGTAAGGAAATTAAGATCTCTATAATTAAATACGGTGATCTGCCTCGATTTACTCTGTCTGATATTTCTATTATAAATTAAACTTTTCCTTTCCATTATTCTCACCATTCCTCTACTTTCTTTCTTATTTCATATATCCAAAATATTGTGAAAATACTTAATCTAGTTCTAATCCTTGATATTTTCCTAATTATAATTCCTGTCATTCTTCTTTTCAATCTTCCACCAGAAAAATTGGTTTACTCCTACTATTACCTTGGGGTGATACTGTTCTTAATTCTACCGTGTCTTTATATTGCTATTCGTATTAATATCCACGGTTTGTAACCTTCGGGTTGTTATTGGGCTTTATATTTTCTCTTATATTTTGGATCTCTTTGCCTTTTTATTGTCTTCTCGACCTCTAGTAAAGCGAGTAACGGTCCAGAATTCATAAGTATGGAGTTTCAAATGAACTTAATGTTCTAAATAAGAAAGAACGTGATAGCACGATTTGATTTGTCAAATTACCTGAGTCACTGAGAATAGAACTATCAAGAACATACTTTCTTGATATGTTCAGAAGTTAAGCAGAATGAAAGAGTTATGTAACATGGCACGTGATGACGTTATGGTCTGTGAATCATCACGTCCCATAAGAAACTTAGCATGACTTACTGTAATATAATCACGTTGATCAAGTGTCATTATATTATACTAACTCATGCATCAATTTCCAACACTACTTCAATATCATTCATATTTTAAACTCGAAAGTTTACAGAATATAGAAACTAAACAATTTCCTTTATGATGTAATATAGGTAGCACAAAGAGATAAATAATTTCGGACGAGAATATTTAAGAAAATATCTTCAGAAATATCGAAGATATTTATGATGATATTTTGGAATTTCTAAGTTCGATGGTTGATGAAGAAAGATTTTCCGCAAGATTTTAACGTAAGTACGGAGCGATATATTCGTTGAAGGTTTCATCGGATCCAGAATTACCTGGATTCTTTGAATATAGGGTATGGTCCTTGTATTTGTCCTTGGTCTCTTTCGTGGTTAGCTCAGTCCGTTTTTCAGTTCCAACTTTTCTGAGCTTTTCCAACATACTATTCTTTATCATCAAACTTTTGACCGTTTAGACCAGCTACAATTTTTCTGTTTCCTCTGCATTTAATGCTACTATATCTGAATCATCGGTTATCAATCCGAGGTGGTTTCAAGAGAATTGTGTTTTTAGATGATTAAACGCTGATGGTAATATGGTGGAATATAAATGGTTCCCCGGTAACAATAAAAGAGCACCCATATATATCAAGGTGTTAATAAGGTTGTTTCAAACGAAAAGTCAAAGTTGACTTGCTGGAGCTGTGACAAAATTGGCTAATTTAAAACAGGAATTGTAAAGTTATTTTCGGTAACAACAACGCCAAAGGAGCTATCACAGATACGTGTTAAACGTTTAAACAGGTTTCGAGTGTTTTTTAGGTGCATAACTATATGTATCAATCTTTTCTTCCGTAAATGAAGTTCGGTTGGTTCATCCTCTCGATTGAGGTGTTTTCAAGAATCATGAAAGGTTTGAACGCAGATTGTAATCGTCAAGATACAAATGAGGTTTAAGATGAAATCAAGTGGCAAACTTGAAGAATTGTTTAGTTTCATATGTTATAATCAGTATTTTAATTCATTTTAATTGTCCAATATTATTCGTCCACATTCGATAGTCCATAGTTTACAGTCCAATAATTCATATATAGTTTAATATATAATATTCGAATTGATTAATACGTATCGTGACCCGTGTACATGTCTCAGACTCGATAACAACTCAAAGTATATATATTATTATAGAATCAACCTCAACCCTGTATAGAGAACTCGATCATTACTGCATATAGAGTGTCTATGGTTATTCCAAATAATATATATATATATATATATATATATATATATATATATATATATATATATATATGTGTGTGTGTGTGTGTGTGTCGATATGATATGTCAAAACCTTGTATACGTGTCCCGATATTTAAAGTGCGTAAAATAAATACAGAAATTAAATGACGATAAATAAAATGCGTAAAGTAAATAACAAAAATTAAATGACGATAAATAAAATTGCGAGAAATAAAATGCGATAAATAAATTGAGATAAATAAAAGGTAATACGGAATTAACAGTTAGCTAGGAATAGTTAGCTAGGATTTTGTTAGCGTGGATTCTTAACAAAAATTTTCATAGTTAATTTGTTTGTTTCTATCAAATTTTTATTTCGTCAAATGTGTTCTTCATTATGCCACTTGTTGGATTCTGATAAATCAAAATCCAAATATGAAATTGAATGAAAATGGTTATTCTGTGGTGAACGGATTCATATATCGGTAGATGTAAGTAGCATAGTAAATGACTGTTGAATCAGATTCGAAGAATGTACAGTGTAACTTATTAATGTGAAATCTAAATATTCCTCGGGTATTACCTACCCGTTAAAATATTTTCACGTTAACAGTTTGTACAAAAGAATTTTTAATTACAATCTTTATGAAAATATATATACATATATATTTTCTTCAGATGTAATCATAGATTTAATGAGTCAATAAAATATTAAACTCATTTGATTTACGGTTAGAATTAGAGTACAAAATCTCTAAAACATTAGAGATTACCTAATTATCATGTCGAACGAAGATGTAGAATGTCATGTAGATCGATGATTATACTCGAGGTACAGAATGAGATGTTGAGGCGTGGATTGTTGATGGTACTGATGCTGTTATTGATGGTACTACTGGTGCCGGTGATGTTGCTGAAGCTGGTACGTTTTGCACCATATTTTCCAAGGCTACAACTCGGGCTCAAAGCTCGTTGACTTATTACTCCAGAATGATTGTCGGTAGGAACGAGCGAATGAATAAAGTTTTAGAATTTTTGATATCATAATATCATTGCGTGGTATCCTGGAAATGAGTGTGAAAATGGTGTTTCGGACAGGTTCGCCGGTAAGTGCTTCAGGTTCTTCACCAAGAGGTGATTTTGGTTGATGGAAAGGATCGCCTTCTTCGTATCTCCATGGATTAAGTCGACTATGAACCCATCAGATGAATTGAGGATGGCTGATTGGTGGATTCATTCTGGTTATACTGCTTTCGGAGTTCAAGTGGAAATCCATATCAGAATAGCTATCGGAATCTGAGGGACTAGAACTGGTTGAGGGATTTATCTCGTACGATCAGCTGAAGGATTTTCGATAAGAAACAGATTATAGGATGTAGATTAGTACCCTGCAATACATAAGTTACATATGCATATTTAATACTAAAATCCCATAAGTTACGGAAGAATATACGGAGTATGTCAGGCAAAGTCTACAGTAACAGCTACGCTAAGATATGAATTTTGTCTATACACTATTTATGCAATCAATGCAGTAAGATGTGTCTAGACTAAGAGTGATAAGCATGTAATTTTCTAAGGAGGATAAGTAGATGATTTTCGACTAGAAATGATAAGCAAAACTTTTGACATGCAGACACGGTCGAAGTCCAGACTCACTAATGCATCCTAACGACTATCAGTTAGACTCACTAATGCAAGACCTTGTTCGCTAAGACCTCCGCTCTGATACCAACTGAAGTGACCCGTCCTAATCCATCCGGACGAAGTCCATATCGATTATAAACGATTCACAACAGTTAATTACATCGTGAGGTACTTGACCTCTATATGATACATTTTACAAACATTGCATTCGTTTTTGAAAAGACCATCTTTCATTACATCAAAAGTTGATGACATGTATATCATTCCATAATATATCTAACTATAATTGACTTAATAATAATCTTGATGAACTCGACGACTCGAATGCAACGTATTTTGAAATATGTCATGAATGACTCCAAGTAATGTCTCTAAAATGAGCAAATGCACAGCGGAAGATTTCTTTCGTACCTGAGAATAAACATGCTTTAAAGTGTCAACCAAAAGGTTGGTGAGTTCATTAGTTTAACATAAATAATCATTTCCATCTTTTTAATAGACCACAAGAATTTCATTTCTCATAAATATACGTCCCATGCATAGAGACAAAAATATCATTCATATGGATTGAACACCTGGTAACCGACATTAACAAGATGCATATAAGAATATCCCCTATCATTCCGGGAAATCCTTCAGACATGATAAAACAACATCGAAGTACTAAAGCATCCGGTACTTTGAATGGGGTTCGTTAGGCCCAATAGATCTATCTTTAGGATTCGCGTCAATTAGGGTGTCTGTTCCCTAATTCTTAGATTACCAGACTTAATAAAAAGGGGCATATTCGATTTCAAAAATTCAACCGTAGAATGTAGTTTCACGTACTTGTGTCTATTTTGTAAATCATTTATAAAAAATGCGCATGTATTCTCAGCCCATAAATATAAAGGGTAAAAAGGCAAATGAAACTCACCTAATGTATTTTGTAGTAAAAATACATATGACGACATTGAACAACTGAACAATACAGGGTTGGCCTCGGATTCACGAACCTATATCATGTATATATATATTAACACATAATATTGTAATTGAACAATGTTGTATATATATTTATTATAATATTTTATTAAATTGTAACTTATGGTTATAGATATATAATGTGTTGAATTCAATATTTATATATGTGTTTATTACTACTTATAATATCTTAAAATATTTTTATACAATATATGTAATTTAGTTATTATTACCATTATTAATATTTAATATGAAAATATAGTATGTAATATACTTTTTACATACAAGTCTCTTTTGTTTATAAAATTAATATTTATAATACTATTAAGGTAAAGATATTAATACCTATGATAAAAATGATAGTTTTACTAATATTGATTCTCTTAATAATAATATAGTTGTAAAAATAATAATTTTTAATAATAATACTAATAATGATAATGATAATATTAATAATAGTAGTACTTATGTTAATAGTGATAATAATAATAATTATAGAGATATCTATTTTGTTAATTATGGTTATAAGTTTAACTATAACCATTCTTATAATCATATTACTAATAATAATAATAGTTATAGTAGTAGTAAAATGTTAAAGTTATATTTTAAATGATATTAGTAAACACATTAGTAATAATAATATTCGTATTTGTATCTATAAATGGGTTTCTATCATACATCATACATTTGTAGTAATACTTATCTTAATAATTATAAAACTAATAATAGTAATAATAATAAACATAATAATGATAATAATAATAATAATAAAACTTATAAGTATGATAATAATAATAACTATATTATTACTAGTAATATTAATCATAACAACAATAGTAATAATAATCTTAATAATAATAATAATAATAATAATAATAATAATAATAATAATAATCAATATTAATATTAATAAGGAAAACTACCTCACAATGAAAGAGTCCCAAAAAGAATAAAGATGCCTACGCACGGGCTCGAACCCGAGACCTCTCGTTCCCCTATAAACACACTAACCATCCAAGCTGTCCCATTTTTCTGTTATGTTTCCCGTGATAAATTTATTTAACCCGTTATTCTATTGCTTCCTAATTCTTCTTCTTCACTAGTAGACCAGTTCAGAATCATAATTCAATATAATGAATTAAGAGTTGTATTAAACTTAAACTTAAATATAAAAGACTAATAATGAATTCTTTTGTTTCAAAAAAAAATTTTAAAAAAATGAAATAAATAAAAAAAACTGCTGTGTTTCAGCGACTGAAAAAAAATTGATATTGCAATTGATGATGTTTTAGGCAGAAGTTAAAACATGAATTGTGTGTTTAATCACACCTAGAAACTTTATCAATCGCCAATTTAACTAAAAACCTCAAAATAATTTCGAATTTAATGATAAACAAAACTTTGACTTTTTAAAATCAAAAATTTGACTCGCAAATTAGAATTCGATAAATGGAATTAGGATTGGAAATTTTGCAGAAAGTTTTGTTAGAGGATTCCTAACACAACCTCATTTATAGATTTTAACAATTGTTTTGATTTCGAGTTTTTATAAAAATGAAAGTGAAGCAGAGGTACGTGATGAAAAACTCAGGTTTTCTTTTCTTTTTTTTTTAAAGCAGAAGGTATATCATTCCACACCGATATCGATCCAGTATATATATCTAATTAAAATGATTTGAATGATTTGTTTGTATTGTTTGATTTCGACCGGTAACAAAAAAAAATGGGGACCCGATAATACAGACTGAGGAGAAAAAAGAAAAAAAAATAAAAAAATATAATAATAATAGATATCTGATTTCCAATATATTCTTACGATTTGGTGAAGGGAAATTGGGCAAGTTGGAGACACAAACAAAACCAATAAAGTGTGGATGTGGATATATAACAACTTTGCTCCAGTAATTTGATTCTTATAAATTAAACTCAATTAATATTAATAGTTAATTATATATATATATATATATATATATAAGTAATTATAATCTTGTTAATGAGTTAGTAATAATAATAATAATAAAATTTATTAATGATAGTAATATCAAATAATACTAATATTAATTAAATAATTAAAATCATAATTTTATTAATGATAATATTAGTAATAACAATATAAATGATAGTTTTTGTTTTGTTACTTATATTAATAATGAATAACTAATATTAGTAACAAGGATAATGATGATACTTTAACTGTCTTAATGATAATAGTTTTAATAATCATGTTATTAATATTAATAGTGATAATAACTAGTAATACAATATTACTAATAAGTAATAATAATAATAATATTTATAACTATATTTTAACTTGTATTTACATTTATTATATTAACATTACTTATTATTAATTATGTATTATTTAATACTTATCTAATAACATTTAATTAATATTTATATGTTTTAACAATATACCTATAATAGTAATTATGTTCATATATTATATGTATATTCAAATTACTAAATATAATTATGTTTTACATATCTAGATTCATTATCTAGATAGATGTATCAGTTATATTTATCGGAACAATTTAAACTCAAAGTATAACATTATACAATTATACTTTGTTAATCATTGACAAATTATGTTCGAAATCAATTAATAACAAGTTTTATTTATTTTAATTTATCTTTCTTAATAACTAAATCATATATCAGTTCTCTACTATATTTATTTTACAATGTCTAATTATGTATAAGTATAGTTACTTTTATGTACATTTCTATTTACGTTTATAGGTTCGTGAATCGTTGGAAATAGTCAGAGGTCAATGTATACATGAACACAGTTTAAAGTTTTTGAGACTCAACCTTACAGTCTTTGCTTATCGTGTCAGAAACATATAAAGATTAATTTTAAATTTGGTCGGAAATTCCCGGGTCATCACACCATACGACTATTGTAGTGACGTTCGATGGGGGTTTAAAGTTCGTTGTTGACGATTCCTCATATGTGGGTTTAAAGTTCGATGTTAATGATACCACATTAATTAAGATGGATAGGGTTTAAGTTCGATGTTGACGACACCATTCGTAGGGCTAGCCTTGAGATCTTGAATACTAGTGGATGTTGCGAACATCAATGTTTGTTTTATGGTGTAGCATATCGTATTGTTTGTGTTATATGCTAAGGTTATACTAGCTTGTGTTATCGTGGATTTAGCGTTATACTTTACGATGGTATGCTAATTATATTGCTGGTATGTATGCGGAAATTTGTGTAAGTGAATGCAAGTAAGTAAATTGTATATGTATATGTATAATTATTGCATTCACTAAGCGTTATGCTTACCCTCTCATTATTTACTCTTTTTAGGCTCTGGCGTAGACAAGGGTAAGGGTGTTCATTTGGATTAGTGGCCTCCCGCTTTATTTTGGATAAGGAATGCTTTTGGATGTTAGCTTTTGAAGTTTGACCAAGATGTGGGTAGTTTAACCACAAACACCATGCTCTAGATGTCGTTTGAAAATTAAACTCTTATGGTCGAAACTTGTGTTTTTGAACGAAATTCGTAAAACGGTCGATGTGGGCCCGATGTTGTAAAACCCGGTTTTATTGTGAAAACTTCTTAGTTTTACTTAATATAAATTGTTGTGAAAGTCGTTTCGTTTAAAAATGTCGGGAAGTGGGTTTCCTGCTCATGTAATTGGGACACCTTGATCAGAATCTGGCAGATCATTTGGATGCCGTCCAGGTCCTCTGGACGCCGTCCTAATCTTCTTTGTTGTACGCCGTCCAGATAACTGGACGCCGTCCAGATGTTCTGATCCAGAAAGAAAAAAATTTGGGCCGTATTTTTTGTATGACGAGGTTTGGGTCGTTACAGTATACATGTAGTACTACTCTACACTTTTATTATAAACTAGTTTGGCAACCTGGCTTTGCGCCGGTTCGTTACCCTTGATTAACATTCATTACATAGCTAATTATCGAGAAAGTAATTATTTATCATTTTTTTATTTTTCGTTTTGTCGTGGAAAGACTAAAAATAGTTATGTGATTGATTTGTAATAAGCGTGAAATTAATTATAAGTGAAAAATTATGTGATTGATTTAATAATAATGATAATAGTAATAACAATAACAATAATAATAATAATAATAATAATAATAATAATAATAATAATAATAATAATAATAATAATAATAATAATAATAATAATAATAATAATAATAATAATAATAATAATAATAATAATAATAATAATAATAATAATAATGAATAGTAATTAGATAGGAAAAATTATGTGGTCGGTTTTTAATGAATGAGAAGTTTGGTGGTTAAATTATAAAATGTGAAAAGTTTGTGGTAAGTTTATAAAATGTATAAAGTTAAGTATCATAAAGAGTGTGTTTGAATTATAAAAAAATAAAAAGTTTGGGGTAAATTTGTAAAGCTCATAAAGTGTACTATTTCATTTTCTCTATCTCATTTAGATATATAGATTAATTAGTTATGGAGCCCTCGCTTCGCCCCAGGAGCTCCATTTTGAATGCAAGTTAAAAAAAAAGTCTTGATCTATTTTGTAAAAAAGAATTTTTTTCGACATCTAACATTGAAGGGTTGTGATGTGTTCTAGAGGGTGTATATGAAACGGCTATCAGTTTTATATTTATTTACTACAGGAAATCACCTAAATTAAACTAAAACACAAAAGGCAAGTATACGTATCGTGTAATAATATAGCTAAGGTAAAGTCCGGAAGGTCGATCCGTGGACACTATTATTGGGTGTCTTACTAGGTCAAATTAGTTAATTAAGTAGTTAAACTAGATTTAGTAATATATAGTAATTATAGGTAACTTTGGGGGGATTTACCGTTTAATGACCGGTTTGTCGATTTTATATTTTTAAGCGTAAAGATAAATGACAATAATTAAAGTGCGTAAAATAAATAAATAACGATAAATAAAATAACAGTAAATAAAATTGCGATAGAATATGAAATAAAAGAATTATGCTTATTTAAACTTCCGTAATCATGATGTTTGATGTTTTAATTTTAATTAATTGTTACCATGGTTAATTGTCCTTTATCCTGGTTTATTTGATACATATTTGGTTTTTGTCCATAATAGTCCATCGGTCATAAATATAAAGTGCGAGTGTCCTCGTCAAATTACCCTTATACCCGAAGTCAAATATTCCCACTAATTAAGGATTTAAACTGTGACGCAGTTATCACTTCTGTCAATAATTACACCAGTTATCACTGTAAGTAATCCACTCCTGTTTTGATTAGATATGAATATTAATTCATCCACTTGATCAGAATGAATAATCAATTACCCAACCTAATTGATTAATTAAATGATTATAACAGATTCCATATGAACGTCACTAAATAGGACAATCATAATCATTATTAATTATTAGGTTAATTAATTTGAAGATAGGTTCGACAGACTCCAATGAGTTGTCACTCAATTAGACAATACCCCCTATTTATTAATAGTCAATAGTTCAATTTCCACAAATGTCGGTCTTTTGCCCAAACCTTAATTATGGTCCAAAGTTCAATAACCCAATCTTAATATTTAGCCCAACATCACGATTACTTCGGCTTAAATAAGCATAATAATAACTTAGTTACGAGACATTAATTGAAAAAGGAAGAACATAGCTTACAGTGGTTATTAATCGCGTAGCGTTACACAGATAGAGTTCCGACTTTAAAACCCGTAAAACATTTCTTACAATAACCCAACTAAACCATAATTTATTATTAATCTTAAATTAATATTATAATTATAAATATATATATATATATATTACATATAGAAAGAAATAAGTAATATGGTGTAGTTTCTTCATTACTCCGTGCCTTGCTTTTATAGGCAAATGATTGTTAGCTGGCTACCATTCAAAGTTGAATCAATAATATCTCGTTGAGAATTATTGATTTGAAATTTTCACTTATGACCCTTTAACTATGCTCAATTAATAATTTTTTATTATTTATTATTATTCTTATTATGAATTATTTAAATATTATATTATATTCTTGTGCATAGTTGACTTGTACTTTCAGCTCCGTTGCGTCGAACGTTGAAAGTTGGTTCATGTCTCTGTTCCGGATTTTCGAACACCTTTTCGTATAATTTAATATCTTATACTTTGCATTTTGCGGCTTGTACTTTTGTAATTTTGAGACATTTCTTATCAATAAATTGAACCACTTGAATTGTACTTTGTACATTTTAGCTTTTTGGTCATTTGCGTCTTCAAATCGTCGAATCTGTCTTTTGTGTTCACCTTTTATTATTTAAACGATAATTACTTGAAATTAGAACAATTGCAACTAAAAGCTTGTCTTTCTTGAAGGATAATGCTATGAAATATATGTTCGTTTTTAGCATTATCAAATATTCCCACACTTGAGCGGTGCTTGTCCTCAAGCAATATAGA
The DNA here is from genome assembly GCF_046630445.1 of Rutidosis leptorrhynchoides. Lineage (NCBI taxonomy): Eukaryota > Viridiplantae > Streptophyta > Magnoliopsida > Asterales > Asteraceae > Rutidosis > Rutidosis leptorrhynchoides. The sequence goes on along the minus strand of NC_092334.1, from coordinate 25,113,952 downwards.
ACTTGAATAAAAACATACTTGAATCACTTATTTATTCCTCACACTTTGTACATCAGTGATTTCTATACGGCGGTATGAACAATGATAATAACGTTGTGGTTTACAGTCCCACATGACTATAAAAATTTAGATCCTTTAGGAAATTGGATCTTTATGAAAATATTTGATCTTTTGAAAATTTCATTCTAGCTTTTACCCTAGATACGTTTTCCGAAATAACCCTTCACCGGTGTTTGCAAAATGTTTTTATGGGTTTTGTGGGTTTCAGATTTGAAAATTTTAGCTCAAAACTTATGGTTTTGTGTCACCCACTTGCTAACCTTGTATTGGGAAAGCAACACGTCCAGTTTACTTGCTCCGTATATTACCTTTCGATAAACTACCGTCCGGTTGTAAAGGAAAGCGTTGAACAAGCAACTGTTGAGGCAATGTCTCGTGACATGCTTTTGATTATGGTCTATATCATGTCAGATGCAATTACTATCCTTGGGTAGGAGCAATAGTAAAGATCACCCTATAGGTTTTCGGTCTGGCACAAGGTCCTGTCTTTGACCATGCTATGCAACCACCGTTCTTACGGTTGACACCCAATTTGGTTCAAGTGACCTAATGAATTTCAGGTGAATTCCCTGGATTTTACATTCAATGGTAATGAACGAATTGAAAATAGGTTTTCAGAAAACAAATCGGTTTGTAATTTTGATCAAAATATTTTCTCGTTCAAGTTCGAGTTTAGATATCATCGAATTCCATGAGTTTGTAATTCTCAATCTTTAAGGTCAATCTCAAGGATTGAGTGATATCAGGCTTAAAACCTGATTTTTAATCTTTAAGGAGATTATCCTTACTGGGGGTCTGATTCATTAGTCTTATCAAGCTAATTTGCACGGCGCCCTCCCCATTTTACGAGACAGATCCTCTCATAGTTAGGATAAGTCTGACCACATGGCGACCCTGTTTGATGTTGAGGTCCGTGGATTTCCTGCTGATTTTAGAGATGACTTTTCTTGATTTTTTGTCAACCTACAGCTGGTCTGGACGACAACTTCCTGACCTAAATCAAGAAGCGCATTTCTTTTTCGGAAGACTTTACTTCCTTTTAATGATATAATTGATTCATCGTGTAGATCCATGTTTTCTTTTATCTTTATTATAATATTACGGGTAAAACAGTTAATTTAGTCCAAAACAAAAGCACCTGCAATAAACTTTACAGAAACATGTGATAGATAGTTTTATTGAATAACTTGGTACATTCTCCCCACACTTAGTTTTTTTTTCTTTGCCTTTTTATTCTCCTTTATTCCATTTTAAATGAATTCAAGCGTTTTAGGGTGTTTATCAATTTATGTCCTTTCCGAGGTAACGATAATTTCGGTATTAACACCTAGTTTTCATCGTTCATAAATATGTATAAACATGATTTTGAATTCATTTAGTTGAAAATTTTTCAAATTTTCACAAAATTTGGCAATTAAACCAAGTGTAAACCCGAGAGAATTTATAACCCTTCCCCACACTTGAGATATTGCAATGCCCTCATTTGCAAGAAATCAGTAAAAATTTAAATTCATGAGGGTGATTAGCGTAGAAAAATGATTAAAAATACCGAGTTTGCAAACATATTGTTGTTATATCACATATGATATTTTACGTCTTGTCGTCAAAATTAGTACCTTTTGCTGAACTTAATGACAGTCTTTGAAAGTGCGCTGTTTTACCCTGTTTTATACATAACATATAATACAAACATATATATATATATATATATTTTTGAAGTTGGGTATATTACTCCACGTTCCAAAATTTATAAAATATAATATATTTTTTTTGCATACTTTAGATCAATAATATTAAAAATAATGATAACAAAATTTGTCGCCCCGCCCTCGGGTAAAGCAATTTCGGTTCTATGACCTAGTGTTTAACTCACGACGAATTTTAGAAATCATATTTTTTCAACTTAATGAAATAAAGTAAATTTTGTTTTTAAAAATCACACAAAACTTAAAATTAAAAAAAAAATGCATATTAATTTTATACAAAACCTACAAAACAAAAAAAATTCAGAATGGGGGAAGAAAACTAGTTCTTTAGTGTCTGCTAGTGGAAAAGACCAATCGGATTCCATTCTCGGAACTATACGAGAACAGAACAACTAACTCTAGACAGCGTTTTCTTTTTAGAACATTTGAATCTCCCTACACTTAGGTAGCTGTGGTGTCAAAATTGTGATTAACTTCATCGTCAATTTCTTTTGGACCATAATCAACTTGCGTATCTGTGACTTTTTCTTTAAGCCATTGGCCGGCTTCTTGTGTAATATCCACAAATTCAACTAGTTTTGCCTTTTCTTTAGGCGATAGATTGGATACTAATCGGTTACATAAATTAAATTTTCCCTTAATTCTAGCATCGCGAATCCGTTTAATAAGTTTCTTCATTGAACTATTAATAACGGGGTCATTTAATTTCGTATCAACAATGAGCTTCTTTGTTATCAAGTTATCATTAGGTGTTACTTCATCTTCCCCACACTTAGGCGTTTTATTATTGGTAAGCACTACCGTTGGAGTTGGTAAAACAACATGGTTCTTACCAATCGTTTTTGCTGGTTCAACGGTTTTGGTTGGTGGAGATTTAGACTTTCTAATCATAAAGGTGATCGATTTCTCATCATTACTAGGTGTCATTCTACCCTTTCTTACATCAAATAACACCCCGATGGACGCTAAGAATGGTCGACCTAAAATTAGAGGAATGTTTGGGTCCTCTTCTATGTCAATGACGATAAATTCGACTAGAAAGGTTAAATTACCTACTTGAATGGGTAGGTTTTCAGCAATTCCAACTGGGTACCTAATGGTTTGATCAAAGAGTCGAACACTCATCTCTGTTGGACTTAACTCACCTACTCCTAATCTCTTATATAATGAAAGAGGCATAACACTCACACTCGCACCTAAATCTGCTAGTGCATCATACATGACACAATCACTAATTAGACAAGGAATAATAAATTCACCCGGATCACCCACCCTAGGTGGAGGTTTTGGTGGAACTGTCTTCACCGGGTTTACTTTTACGGTTTTTGTTTCTTGTACTTTCTTATTCTTCTTCTTCTTTCCAGAGGTATCACAAACTTTATTTTCTATTACTTGCTCATACTCAACTCCTTTTCTTGGAAACGGGATAGGTGGTCTGTATAGTGCCACCACTGACTTTACATACTCGGGTGGTGGTGGTGGTGTAACTTCTTCATTGTTACTCACATCTAAAACCTTCTCATCTTCTGGTGTTGGTTTTTCAGAATTTGTTGACACCATATTAACATTCTCATTCTGAGGATTTACTTCAGTATTACTCGGCAGCTTTCCTTGTTCCCTCTCACTCATCATGCTAGCAAGAGTACCTACGTGTTTTTCTAGATTCAAAATGGAAGCTTGTTGAGTTCTTAATGATTGATCAAACCTCTCATTTGTTTGGGTTTGAGATGTAATAAATTATGTTTGAGATTCCATTAACTTTGCCATCATTTCTTCCAGATTTGGCTTTTTCTCTTCGGTTTGTTGTGGTGGTTTATACAAGCCAGGTCTTTGTTGATTGAAAGTGTTGTTTTGAGTTGGTTGGTTATTCGGACCTTGTTGGTTGTACGAGTTATTGTTGGGTCCATTTGGATTGTAAAGAATGTTTTGGTTTCGATTAAAGTTTGGCCTTGGCGGTTGATAATTATTTTGATAATTATTTCTCGGCCTTTGGTTCATGTAGGAAACATTCTCACGTTGTTCCATCGTTTGTTCAATGTGACAATCTTTCGTTAATTGTGGTCCACCGCATTGCTCACAACTGATTCGTATTGCGTGAATATCTTTAGTCATCTTTTCCATTCGTCTCTCGAAAGAATCTATTTTTGCGGAAACGGAATCAAAGTCATGGCTAGAATTGGCTCTAGCCGCTTTAGATGAACGAAAAATATCTTTTTCCTGGTGCCACTCATGTGAGTGGGATGCTGTGTTATTAATAATTTTGTAAGCTTCAGTTGCATTTTTCTTCATAATGGAACCACCAGCTGTTATGTCGATGTCTTTTCGTGTAGTAATGTAGCATCCTTGGTAAAATATTTGTACTATTTGATAAGTGTCTAAGCCGTGTTGAGGACATCCTCTCAACAACTTTCCAAATCTTGTCCACGACTCATATAATATTTCATTTGACTTTTGTGTGAACGTAACAATTTCTCCTTGAAGTCTCACGGCTTTTGTGACACCGCTGATTTTTTTTTTTTTTTTTTTTTATAAATACGTGGCGGAAGCATTAACGTTAATTAAACCATTATAATAATATAAACATATCATAATTACATAACCAAAATAGTTGACAGCTAGCATTTAACTAATACATATGGTGTCACGTGACGTTTCAACAAAAGTTTAGTTTTATAGGAAAAGACACATCAGAGTTGGCTCCTGTCAAACATAACATCAGCATGCCCCGTCTTCTCCCCAAAAGCATCATCTCTACAAAAGCTAATAACCTGCAGGGAGGAGATGGAGGGGAATTAGCACGAAGCTAAGTGAGTACGACTAACCACAGGCAATAGTATACAGAACAGTTATACTAGTCATGTCACAAAGAGCTAACACACAAACATCACCCAAGTGCCGTCTACAGAGACTCTGGCGGCTCGGCCAAACCATTAACCACCAGTTGATCGGGCTGGGGCTTACCAGAAGTTCCTCCACCACCGTATGTATATACATAATCCACACGCGACGGACGCGTCATTCACATATATATACACCACGGCTGTCTAGGCTACCACAGAGGAACCCAACCCGCAGGTTGATCTCTCCTACCGAGGCTACCACACAATAGGGACGCACTGGGCTCCAGCAGACAAGCATCAACTAACATGCAGTCATCACAATAAACTAACTAACTGTATCAATAAGTACAACTAACTAGCATGGCAGTCATAATATAACATGCTACTCTATACTAAATTCCACAGTTAGTCCCACTCACCGATTACCAGCAAGCGAGAAGGTGTTCAGCTATCTAATCACTGAACCTTCTCTTTCTCCTTTTCTCATGAGAAATACATATACACGAGTTAGTTTATGTCCATAAACACCAAATAACACAAATATAGAAATTTTGTCAGAAAATCTGTCCGCTAAAATTTTTCTGATTAACACTTGTGCACTTTTGAAATTTACATCAAAATCTCAAAATACAAACGGACAGCATAACGGCTAGAAATCAACACTTAGTAAAAATTTCACTGTCTAAGACCATCGGTCGATCGTCAGAGACTATCGGCCGATCGTCACTACTCCATCGGACGGTGGACTACACCATCGGTCGATCGTTAAATTTTCAACCGTTCGTCGAAGGACTTCCACCATCGGTCGATCGTCTAGTCCGTCGACCGATCATCTCACTCCATCGGTCGATCGTCAGAGACCATCGGCCGAGGGTAGTTCATCTGCAGAAGCTGAAGCCAAAGTGACGGGTTTCACCCAAATTCATCCAATTCTTGCTCTAGAGCTCGATTTTTACCTCAAAACCAACCACATCTTGTACACTAAATACGTAGGATCATAAACCCATAAGATTTTAACACAAACAACACTTAATCAAGCCATTTTAACCGAAATTACTCATTTTGTAAAAACTAACACAAAAACCCAATTTGAGCAAGAATCACTACATGAATCTATGAAAAGCTTACCTTAAAATGATCACGAAATCACAGAGAACAAGAAGCTATGATTAATTGAGCTCAAGACCTTGATTTGAAGATTAGGGTTTGATAGGTGGAGAGGTGAGTGAACGGGTGGGTTTGGGGAATTTTCTAGAAAATGGAAGAATAACCCTCCCACTAAACACTTATGAGTCTTAAAACTCATACATCACAACACACGGGTATTTATCAGTTATCTGATATCTTTCGTACATCATTTGGCAACCCAAACGAAGTCCAAATTAAATAAACAAACGTGTTCTGTGACCCTTGTCACAAACTGGTCCTAACCACGTCATCAAATAACCATAAATATTAATTAAAATAAAAACATATAAAACCACACAACGGCAAAATAGACCATTTCAACTAGGCCCGATTCAAGGATGTTACAGCTTTAGATGCCGGAAAGAATCTTTTAAGAAATTTCTCAACTAAAACATCTCATGTATCAATCACCCCTTCAGGTAACGATTCTAACCAATCTTTGGCTTCTCCGTTTAAAGTCCAGGGAAATAACATGAGATATATCTGTTCATCCTTAACTTCTCTGATTTTGAATAGAGTACAAATCCTATTAAAGGTTCGAAGATGTTCGTTTGGATCTTCTTTTGGCTTACCACTATATTGGCATTGATTAGTTACCATGTGTAGGATTTGTCCTTTGATTTCATAATCTGGCGCATTAATATCTGGCTTAATAATGGCGTGACCTTGGCCCGTGCGTGTGGCTCTCATTCGGTCTTCCATACTTAGAGGTTCCGTTACTTCCATAGTTGAATTTGTTGAATCTGAATCACTAGAGGATTCTGATTTAACGGTTTGTGGTTCAGGAGGAATGATTAGTGTTTTAAGATCTTGGAATTGTCCTTGAATATCCTCTGGGTTCTCGATAGTGAAATCAGGTTCAAAAAATGGATTATCAGAAATTTGAATTGGAGTACTTGGTCGACTGGATGATGATTCTAAAGAAAAATTAACGGCGACAATGTTGGCTATATGTCTTGATCGAGTTAAAGGTGGTGAACGTATGAAAGGTGGTGAACGTTTTGCTCGGTGCATTCACTGAATATCCTATTAGTTATAAAAATAAAAATTATATAAGTTATCAAATTAATAGACTTTTCTGATTTTGCCCACGTTTCGAATAGCCAATAGATGCAGCAGGTAGCCAGGACCCTTTAAATCGGAAGCCCACAACTCGCCAATAACAAATTCAACTATTACTACGAACCAAAAAATTTGGATATCTATCAATTTAACCACTTAAAACAATTTTTTGTCGAAATTTTCAAATAAAAATCTATGTCCTAAAAACTAGAGCGTCGAGAAATAAGAAAGAAAAAGAGCGCGTCGAAAAATGTCGAAAAATAAAAGGTCGAAAAATAAGAAAATTGTAGCGCGTTGAAAATTAAAAAGGGATTCTAAACGAAAAAAGTGAATTACTTAAAAGGATACTAAAATTTTAACACGGCGTCGCAAAATTTTAAGGCACCTAAATCTTAGTCTAAAGAAAAAGCACTTAAGGGATTTTACGGTAAAGCCTAAAAATCTAAAAGTATAAAAATAACTATGGCAAAACTAAACTTAATACTAAAAGTTGTGACTAGAGTATAAAAATCTAAAGGTAATAAAACCTTTATTATTATTTTTTTTAAAAACCTTTTTTAAAAATATTTTTTTTAAATATTTTTTTAAAAAAAAAATTTTATTTTATTTTTATTTTTTAAAAAAACGAGATTTTTTTTATTATTATTTTTTTTAAATTTTATTTTTTTATTATTTTTTTTATTTTTCGATTTTATTTTATTTTTTAAATTTTTTTTAACTTAAAAAAAAGTAGAAAAGCAAAAACTATTTAATTGTTTTTTCTTTTTAATTCATTTACTATTCATTGAATAGTAAATGAAACGAAATTAATTAATTTACTATTCACATGAAAGCGACATGATAGAAATTATTAATTATAAGTTACATAATATACCCTGAAGTATTTAATAAATACGACTTTTTAAAACTTTACGATTCACATTTGCTTCAAAATTATTATTATATTATTATATTTTATTTCAATATTATTATATTATTATATTTATTAAATTATTATATTTAAATTAATATATCTTTAATCAGTCAAAAATTAAAAAAAAAACTTAAATAACCCGTGAAGAAACAAAAAGTGTCCCCGGCAGCGGCGCCAAAAACTTGATGTGTGCTCTAGGGTGTGTATGAAACGGCTATCAGTTTTATATTTTTTTACTACAGGAAATCACCTAAATTAAACTAAAACACAAAAGGCAAGTATACATATCGTGTAATAATATAGCTAAGGTAAAGTCCGGGAGGTCGATCCGTGGACACTATTATTGGGTGTCTTACTAGGTCAAATTAGTTAATTAAGTAGTTAAACTAGATTTAGTAATATATAGTAATTATAGGTAACTTTGGGGGGATTTACCGTTTAATGACCGGTTTGTCGATTTTATATTTTTAAGCGTAAAGAAAAATGACAATAATTAAAGTGCGTAAAATAAATAAATAACGATAAATGAAATAATAGTAAATAAAATTGCGATAGAATATGAAATAAAAGAATTATGCTTATTTAAACTTCCGTAATCATGATGTTTGATTTTTTGATTTTAATTAATTGTTACCCGGGTTAATTGTACTTTGTCCTGGTTTATTTGATACCTATCTGGTTTTTGTCCATAATAGTCCATCGGTCATAAATATAAAGTGCGAGTATCCTCGTCAAATTACCCTTATACCCGAAGTGAAATATTCCCACTAATTAAGGATTTAAACTGTGACGCAGTTATCACTTCTGTCAACAATTACACCAGTTATCACTGTAAGTAATCCACCCCTGTTTTGATTAGATATGAATATTAATTCATCCACTTGATCAGAATGAATAATCAATTACCCAACCCAATTGATTAATTAAATGATTGTAACAGATTCCATATAAACGTCACTAAATAGGACAATCATAATCATTATTAATTATCAGGTTAATTAATTTGAAGATAGGTTCGACAGACTCCAATGAGTCGTCACTCAATTAGACAATACCCCCTATCTATTAATAGTCAATAGTTCAATTTCCACAAGTGTCGGTCTTTTGCCCAAACCTTAATTATGGTCCAAAGTTCAATAACCCAATCTTAATATTTAGCCCAACATCACGATTACTTCGGCTTAAATAAGCATAATAATAACTTAGTTACGAGACATTAGTTGAAAAAGGAAGAGCATAGCTTACAGTGATTATTAATCGCGTAGCGTTACATGGACAGAGTTCCGACTTTAAAACCCGTAAAACATTTCTTACAATAACCCAAATAAACCATAATTTATTATTAATCTTAAATTAAAATTAAAATTATAATTATAAATATATATATATTACATATAGAGAGAAAGAAGTAATATGGTGTAGTTTCTTCATTACTCCGTGCCTTGCTTTTATAGGCAAATGATTGTTACCTGGCTACCATTCAAAGTTGAGTCAATAATATCTCGTTGAGAATTATTGATTTGAAATTTTCACTTATGACCCTTTAACAATGCTCAATTAATACCTTTTTATTATTTATTATTATTCTTATTATGAATTATTTAAATATTATATTATATATTCTTGTGCATAGTTGACTTGTACTTTCAGCACCGTTGCATCGAGCGTTGAAAGTTCGTTCATGTCTCGGTTCCGGATTTTCGAACACCTTTTCGTATAATTTAATATCTTGTACTTTGCGTTTTGCGGCTTGTACTTTTGTAATTTTGAGACGTTTCTCATCAATAAATTGAACCACTTGAATTGTACTTTGTACTTTTTAGCTTTTTAGTCATTTGCGTCTTCAAATCATCGAATCTGTCTTTTGTCTTCACCTTTTATTATTTAAACGATAATTACTTGAAATTAGAACAATTGCAACTAAAAGCTTGTCTTTCTTGAAGGATAATGCTATGAAATATATGTTCGTTTTTAGCATTATCAGGTTGTTCTTTTTGTGAAAGTTGCTTCTTTTAGCGTTCCTTTTTTTTTAAGTTAGTTGATTCTATTGTGTAAAAAAGAATGTTTTTCGACATCTTTTGGTAGCATTGAAGGGTTGTTCCTTTTATGAAAGTTGTCTCTTTTATCGTTGATGGAAAAAAAGATAGTTGATTTTTTTGTAAAACGGATTTTTTTTCGACATCTTTTGATAACATTGAAGTGTTGGTTCTTTTATGAAAGTTGCTTCTTTTATCGTTGGAGACAAAAAAAAGGTGAAATGACGAAAATACCTCTGGTTACTATTGATGAATAGTACTACAGAGTTTCGTATTTTAAATAGTATAGTAATTTATTGCTTTTATCTTCTCTCATCCCTCGTATACTATACTCCGTAATATCATTCAAACTAACACACACATAAAAATAAGCTACGTATACGTAAAATTGTCAAGTATTCTTTTTAAGTTCATAAACCTTTGTACATAATTAATTTTATTACTCCGTGTATCTATATATATGTTAATAAATGAATTTATAACAATCTACAAAAGGAATATAAAAGTATCAACCACCACCAACAGTCACCATCGTGTTAACTGCCGGACACCGCCACGCCATAAACAGTCTTCCACCGCCGTCCACAAACATGACGACCTGAACTACAAAATACACACACGGATCTGAATATCAACACTGCGTTTTACACATAGAAATAACATATATGGACAAAATGGGTGCGGTGTTTGACCGGAGAAGGTGAAATAATTAGAAAGGGGCGGTGGTTGGGTGTTTATAAAGAAAAATGAACAGCGACGGAGGAGGTGATGTCCGACGACAGAGACAACAACAGCGGAGGGGTAGTTCGACGATAGAGGAAGAGGGGGTGAGAATCTGAGATTGCCGACGAACCGGATTGGGAGTTGAGTAGGTTAACGGGAGAGATGTGATAAAGGAGTGTGGGTTTTGAGGGTCGGAAGTGTTTTATTATTGATTGTTTTTTGAAGTTAATAATAATACTTACTATAGTAATACCAATAATTAACTGGAGAAAAGAGTAATTATTAAGTCTAGTTTGACCTAGATTGAATTTTTAACCTTTAGACCCTGGTTTATTTATCTACTGCCTAAACAAAAGTTAGAAATATTCATTTTAGTGATGTGAGGACGGTCCACACAACTTTGTCTTTAAGACCAATTTTAACCCGACGTCAGAGGGGTCCCGTCAGACAAGCTGGCGATGGGTGACGCCCCCGACACCTATAGTGGGGTGTCAGCCATGACGAATTAGGGGCGTCAGTGAGATTTTCAACGGATGGTAGCAGTAGCGTCAGGGCCATGTGTCGATCAGTGGTTGGTCCGCGTCCCAACGAAGACTTTGACCGGTTTTCAATTTTTGTTATTTATTTACTCTTTTTATATATTCATCTTCATCCACATCTATCATCTCCATCTACCTATTCCTATCTCCAACTTCATTTTTTTTTTTAAATCTATAAATAAACTATGTCGAATCCGAATCAACGACCTCCATACCTGAACCAAAGACCACCATACCCGAACCAAAAACCACCATACCCGAACGAATACGTTTCATACACCGATATGTTGAGGTACGGATCATATATAGGTCAAGGTTCATCACACCCGAGCCATCTACAACAAATTCCAATTGTTTTGCCCCAACATCATCCATTGACACCCGAAGAACAACATCAAGTTTGGTTGCAACTAAACTCACTTTTTGAACAAGCCCGCAATTTCGGAACTCCGCTTACTATGATCACTCCTCGTCCCAAAACTCCACGTCCGGAATCTCCAAACCGCGTTTCAAGGAGCTAGCATTTTAGCCATCAACCCCTCGGCAATCGATGACCAAATCCGGAAACAAATGACTGAAGGGCTTCAAAAAGTGTTCCTTGTGACGACCCGGAAATTTACGACCCAATTTAAACTTAATCTTTATATGATTCCGACACGATAAGCAAAGTCTGTAATGTTGAGTCTCAAAAATGTTGAAACTATATTCATGTAATCAATTACTCTTTGACTGTGCTCAACGATTCACGAACATTTATGTGTATATAGATATGTATATATAATATATAGTTATATTAATTGAAAACATTAACAAAGTATTTTATGGATAATACTTTACCTAAACGTATTTGTTTCAATATATGTTTAATATATTTATCGACGAAAGTTAGAAGATAATATCAAATGATTGAATTATCAGATACATTGTGATATGATTAGGGGTCTCGGTTGTGAGGTCCACGTTGATTTGAGAAATCGTTTCTTTTTTTAACGGTATTCGAAATAAATGGTAAAGTGAATTATAAGTAAGAACAAATGTGTCAATTAACGAAAGTTAGACAAAAGTTAGCGGAAGACTAAATTTCATAATAATCAATTGATTTAGTTTCAAATGTACGAAAACGTTTTTCGATATAATAGAACTTGAGTATTTAAAATGTCTTTTGGAATATTGGTTGTTAGATATATAAATAACTTGCAACGTTTATTTAAAACGTGTTTATAAATATTGAATATATATATATATATATATATATATATATGTATATATATATATATATATATATATATATATATATATATATGATTTCAAAATAGTTAAGTAAACGATAGTAATATTGGATATTTGATTCAATTGTTATTTAGATATGTACTAGCACTTAAATGAATGATATCAACTTAAGTTTTAAAGTGTAAACGTACGTGTTATAATATTTTCTAAACGATTTTAAAATGAACTCTGAAATATAATTAGTTTTGAAAAACTAAATATTATGTTATTAAATAAATATTTTAATTACATATAATAGGTATAAATTTATATTTTTAAATATATATATATATATATATATATATATTACAATGTGATAAAGTATAATTTAAATATAAAACGTTTCAACATTATTAAACATATTTTAAATAACGAGACGATGATTTAAAGAAGCAAATGACCAACACACTCGAACGTTCAAGTTACATTTCGAGTGATATAGTTTATGGATAATTTAAGTTTATATCTTGTCAAGGGTAGGAGTCACGAAACGTAAGATGCAATTTATTAGAGCGTATGTAGTAACGTTTGAAAAACCGGAACCGGGACATTAGTCAAGCAACAACGTACAAGTCATCGGAACTAAATTTACAAGTCAACTAGGCATGTAAATATAATATAATATATAATTAATTATATAAATTAAATATTATATATATATATATATATATATATATATATATTATAAAACTGCGGCCGCCCACGTTTTGTTTAAGATCGAGTGCTGGACAGTCTGTCCATGCGATCGCATGGGGTTTGTCCTGCACAACCATGCGATCGCATGGCTAGGGAGGTAGACCACATTATAAAGCTCGATCGAATTCTGGTTCCATTTCATTCGTAATTCATTCTTCTCTCGATCTCAATCTCTCTCAATGTATATATATATATATATATATATATATATATATATATATATATATATATATATATATATATATATATATATATTATAATTATTATTATTATTATTATTATTAATATTAAGATTAATATTATTATTAATCTTATTATTATTATTTACATAAAATACTACGACGAAGTCATGAGCGAGTTATTTCAAACGGGTTTTGCGAGCGGGATAGAGTTAAGGAAATTATGGGTTATAGCTATGGAGGTTATGGGTAATGTTTGTGGGTATACTCATAAGAACAATCTAGTGTTTATCGTCTCCGTTGCGTCTACGTACTTTCCTGTAATATTGAATCACAATATTGATATGTGAGCATTCATATCTTATCTTTTATATATTAATAGTGTATCCCTGACTAGCGCTCGAGTATATATATGTTTATGCATGATTGTATGCTTAATATCGTCATTAAATAGTTTATGATAAATCATAAATTTAATACATACGCTACTGAGATAAGGTATATGATATGCATGTCGTTGGAAAGCTGGCGAAAAATTAATAACTTTTCATTCAGAAAGCGTGTGGTTTCGATGAACGGATTAAAAGATATAGTCAACTGAATTATCATTAATTTTAGTATTATTACTAAAATGATTATTATTATTATCGTCGTTATTATCGCCGTTAGTATTATCTAATTATTATTATTATTATTATTATTATTATTATTATTATTATTATTATTATTATTATTATTATTATTATTATTATTATTATTATTATCATTATCGTTATTAATACAAGTATTATCATTAAAAATTGTTATTGTTACTATTATTACTATCGTTATTATTATTAAGGTTATTATTAATATTATCATTATTATTATTATTATTATCATTATTATTATTATTATATTATTATTATTATTATTGTAATTATTAGTATTATCATTAATATCATTATAATATTTATTATTATTAGTATCATTATCATTAAAACTAATATTAGTATCATTACTATTATTATCATTATTATGAATGCGATATAAAAGAGAACTAAAAGCTATTAAACAAGTCGATTAGGAAATAATAAATATAAGTATCATAATAAAATTAAAATATTGTAAGATATTAATTTAGATAAAAATATCGTTTTTATTATTTTTATCATTATTATTACTATTAAAAGTATCGTTAATATTAAAACTATCATTGTTATTAAAATTATCATTTTAATAGAAATATCATTTTTAATATAAAATATCATTATTATTATCATTTTAGTATTATTATTATTAAAAATTATCATTTTGAATATAATTATTATTTTTATATAAAATATTATTATTATTACAGTTAATATTAAAAAGTATCGTTATTATTAAAATTATCATGATTAGAATTATCATTTTATTATAATTAATATTATCATTAGTAAATATATAAATATTGTTATTATTATTATTAGTAGAATAATAATAATTATTATTATTATTACAAAATAATACAACTTTTACTCATTATTATTATTATCAATATTATATTTAATCAAATAAATATTTGATACCAATATATATTTATTAAATGTAATATAATTATATTAATAATACATACCACTATATTTTTATCAATAAAATGATATTATGTAAATTTTATACAAATTATAATACTTAATATATAAAAATATATTTTTATCATATATTAACATAAATTTTTATCGTTAATACATTATAATAAATGATGAAATGATTTAATAAACATTTACTATATAAATATTAATTACTTAAAATATGTAGAATAAATGTAAGTTATTTAATTATTTAAAATAACATAACATATAGATTTCAAATAAAAATATATAAACTTGTTACATTGATTTATCTAAAAATTTCCGAATATGACAATTTAGTTAGTTATGTGATAATTTAAGTTTTGTAAATTATCGACTCATTCAACTATCAAGATTTATACTCTGGTAATATAATATAATAAACATGTATAGATTTTGAAAGTCACTTTAGGATTAGATGACTTTTGTTAACTTTTACATGATAATCTCGAGCATTAGGATTGTGATACATTACGACTTGACCTAAATTGTTAGACAGATATTGATCAACATATAAATATATATACTTAATATAGGTTCGTGAATCCGAAGCCAACCATGCACTTGTTCAGTGCCGTCATATGCATAATTGCTACGAAATACAGTATCGTGAGTTTCATTTGCCCCTTTTTTAAATGCTATTGCAATATATATATTTTTGGGACTGAGAATACATGCGCTGCTTTTATAACTGTTTTACGAAATAGACACAAGTACTCAAAACTACATTCTATGGTTGGATTATTAGACCGAATATCACCCTTTTTAGCTTGGTAACCTAAGAATTAGTGTTTATTATACAACCCTTATGCTGGAAAATGATATGAAGCCTGTATAATGGCTATTAATTGACGTGAATCCTAAAAGTAGATCGACGGGCACTAACTCCCCCCATACTGGAAAATGGTATGCTTTAGTACTTCGAGTCTATATTATACACATGAGAGGATTCTATTTTGGGGATATTCTATATGCATCTTGTTAAGGTCGGTTACCAGGTGTTCACCATATGAATGATTTTACTTTTATGCAGACGAGAGGATTCTGCTTTGGGAATTATGTTTATAAAATAAAAATCTTGTGGTCTATTAAAATTATGGAAATGATCGATTATGATAAACTAATGAACTCACCAACCTTTTGGTTGACACTTGAAAGCATGTTTATTCTCATGTATAAAAGAAATCTTCCGCTGTGCATTTGCTCATTTTAAAGATATTACTTGGAGTCGTTCATGGCATATTTCAAAAGACGTTGCATTCGAGTCGTTGAGTTCAATAAGAATATTATTAAGTCATTTATAGTTTTGATATATTATGAAATGGTATGCATGCCGTCAACTTTTGATGTAATGAAAGTTTGTCTTTTAAAAATGAATGCAATGTTTGTAAAATGTATCATATAGAGGTCAAATACCTCACAATGAAATCAATTATTATGTAACGTTTATAATCGATATGAACGGGGCATTTTAGTTGGTATCAGAGCGGTGGACTTAGCGAACCAGGTCTTGCATTAGTGTGTCTAACGGATAGTTATTAAGATGCATTAGTGAGTTTGGACTTCTACCATGTTTGCATATCAAAAAGTTTTGCTTATCATTTTTGTCGAAAATTACCTACTTATCATCTTAAGTCTAGACGCGTCTTACTGCATTCATTGCTTAGATAGTGTATAGACAAATTCATATCTTTACATATCTATTACAGTAAACTCTGTCTGACATTTGTCGAAAATTTCTCCGTAACATATGGGATCTTTGTATTATATATACATATGTAAAATATGTATTGAAGAATACTAAATTAAGTCATATAATCTAATTCATTTCAAAATTCATTTCCCTGATCGTACGAGATGAACCCCTCAACTAGTTCAAGTCCCTCAAATTCCGATATGGAGTTTAACTCGAGCTCCGAAAGCAGTGTGATCGGAATGGATCAACCAATTAGCCATCATCTATTCTGGATGAATTGGGGATGAGTTCATAGCCTACTCAATCATTGGAGACAAGAAGAAGGCGATCCCTTCCATCCACACATTTCCCTATTGGCGAAGAACCTAAAGCACTTACCGGCGAACCTGTCTGAAACACCATTTTCTCTCTCATTTCCAGAGTATCTCGTCACGATTATATACTATTTCAATTTCTAGATCTTATTCACCCGCTCGTCCGAACCACTGATCATTCCGGTGTAATAGAAGAAGTTAACGAGCTTCGTGCTAGAGTGGTGGGTCCCTTTAGAGAATATGATGCACAACTTGCAAGCATCACAAGCATCATAAGCACCACCAACATCAGCACCATCACCATCAGCAGTACCACCAACAACATCCACATCGCAAGCCTCAATACCACAAACACCAGCAGCATCACCGGCATCAACAGTATCATCATCAACACCAACAGTATCATTACCACCAACAACAACCACATCTGCATCCCACACCTCAACATCACAATCTGTACCTCAAGCATCAATGTCATACGCACCATAGATACAAAGAAATACCAACAACAACAAATGATGAAGTATTGATTCATGACTTCATCGGAGAATTATTCTACGGTGATTATGTGATCTCTAAAGTTTTAGAGATTATTTATTCTAATCATAACCGTAAACCAAGATGAGTGGATGGATGAAGATGATACAGGGAAGAATAGAAACCGTGACAGGAATGGTGCGTGCGTTACAAAATAGACTTGTTATACAATCAGCACCAGCAGTACCGCCGGCATTACCAACAGTATCACCGGCACCAGCAACACCTGCAACACCACAAATTCCGTAAACTGTATAACCATCTCAGATATCGACACTACCATCACCAATGGATATATTGTAATAACGAGTTATGAAGTATTAACTCAATCCATCTGAAGAATTTATATTTTATATATAAAGTTTAAACCACAATATATCTTTTCGTACTAAGCTATTATGTGTGAATTTTAAGGAGTAGATACTACTCGGTTAATTCATATTACAAAAATGCAATGATGTACATCCTTCATTAAAGACTTAACCATCGCTAACTACCATCTGTGTATCAACTCAATGAATCCCATTTCATAATAACCCAAGTGTATTAATTAATTACATGTGTGATTTTACACTTTCATCTTCGATGTACTCGAAACTATCTAGACACATCATTCGTACCTTGCAAAGTTAGCAAGAATTCACAAACATCAACATTCGTCATCAAGGAATGCCAATAAAAATAAATAATAAAGTATTGATTACATTAGTAAAATACTCCGCGAAGATTATGTAATCTCTAATGTTTTAGAGATTATTCATTTCTAATTCCAGCTGAAAATCAAATGAGTTTAATTTAATATTAACTCATTAACTAAGTATTACACCTGAAGAATATATACGTATAATTTTCATAAAGACTGTAATGAAAATTCTCTTGTACAAAATATTACTTGTGAAACCTTTAACGGGTAGGTAATACCCGAGAGATATATAAATTCACAATTAATATGTTACATTCTTCTATTCTGATTCAGCAAATCATCAACTATATTCACTACTTTCACAACGATATACATTCTTTCATAGAAATCAGAACAACCATTCTCACTCAGATCCAATTACATATTCTGATTTTAACAAATCAGAATCCAAATCGAGATATAACCGATATCATCACTCTTAGATTCTGACACATTTCAAATCTATACTTTGACTTCAAAACTATGCTAGAACATTACTTCTATTCATTAAACCCATAAAACAATTTTCGTATCATTCAAAATTCTAGAACATCATATGTATATTGACAACTACAATCTGCATTCAAACCCTTCATGATTCTTGAAAACACCTCAATTAAGAAACAATCGAGATGATGATCCAACCACATGTTATCCACATTCATGCACCTGAAAAACTCCCGGAACTTAAATAGAAGTTTAGCACAGATCCGTGAGCTATTGGTGTTGTTATTACTGAAAATAACTTTGCAATCCCTTTCTAAAATAGCCAAATTTTATCACAGCTTCAGCAAATCGACTTCAACTTTTCATTTGGATTAGCCTTATTATAACTTTGATATACACGTTTGCCTTTTCGTCATCGTTATCGGGGAACCTTTTATATCTCACCACATTAGCAGTAAACTTACCAACAACCTGGTTGATCTTTGACTTTCCGAAAAATCATTATATATACCAAAACCCTATACTCATCCGCATCTCGTAACGAGAATTGCCATATCAATTATCGAGAACCAGCAATCAGTATTTCGAATCTCGCAGCATTTCTACATCAACAGTTATATGTATACATATAACCTTTATCTCCTAGAATTATGATCTTCAATTCTGAAATTCTAAAAAGCACCCAGTCTATGAATCAATACCCTGAATTTTGAAAAATGCTGATGAAGCAGCAAGAACTGTAAATGACCTTAACAATCAAAAGTTTAATGACAAAGAATAGTGTGTTGGCAAAGGTCAGAAAAAGAGAAGGTTTGGTACTGAAAAACGAATTGAGCAAACTATGAAGGAGGATGTGGACAAATCACAAAGACTAAACCTGCCTTCAAAGAATCCAAATGATTCAGTATCTGCTGAAGTCATTAACCAATACCTTGCTCCTGACTCTAAAACATTACGGACAAATCTTCTTCATCATCCATCGATATTAGAAATTCTAAGATATCATCGTATCTTTCATTATAAATATCCTCGATATTTCTGAAGATATTTTCATAACTATTCTAATCTGAAATCATTTATCTCTTCGCACTATCAGTGTTACATCATAAAGGAAACTGTTTAGTTTTTATATTCTGTAAACCTTCGATTTTAAATTGAGAATGTTTTGAAGTAGTGTTGGGAACTGAAGCATGAGTTAGTATAATATAATGACACTTGATCAACGTGATTATATTACAGTAAGTCATGCTGAGTTTCTAATGAAACATGATGATTCACAGACCATACCGTCATCATGTGCCACGTTATATAACTCTTTCATTCTATTTAATCTCAAAAAATATCAAGAAAATATTTTTCTTGATGATTCGGTCTTTTCCGGATATTCTGGTAATTTGACAAATCAAATCGTGCTATTACCTTTCCTTTCTAATTTGTATATTATGATCATTTAAAACTCCATACCTACGAATTCTGGACCATTACTTACGAAAAGAAAACAAAAACATGAAGCTCCGAAATAGAAAGGGGAGTATAAATTGCAGCAAACAAAAAGGAGCATTAACTGTGGATGTCAATGATTATAGAAAGACAGAAGCAGGGACTCTGAAATACAAGGGAAAATATAAACCCCAGTAACAACCCAGAAATTACAAACCGTGTATATCGATGCGTATAACAATATAAAGACACGAGAAAACTAAAAACACTATAAAACCAAGAGTATAGTAGAAGTGAATAGATTCTTCCGGCGGCAGATGAAAAAGAAGAATGACAGATATGAAAGTTATGAGTATATCAAGAATCAGAACTGGATGGAGCATATTGACGAATGCTTTAAAGTATGGATTGAGGGAGAAAGAATATAAGGTATGAGCTGTGAAAATAAGGAAACAAATAGGGGGGATTTATAGTGAAATACCAGACAGAGCAATCGAGACAGATCATCGCATTTAACCAAAGAGGATTCTAATTTCCTTAATTACCGAAGAATCAAATCTTATTACGAAGATTTTCTCTAAATCCCTTGAATTCCGAAAATCTACCGTGACTACGTCACTGGTTAAGACGAACCTTCATTTACTCATTTCACTCTTTTGTGAAAACTTCACTCGTACTCTTCACATAAACAAATTGTTTTATTCATATTACTCAATGATGATAAAACTCTATTCATCAACTCATAATCGTCATGAAAACATTTTTATTGTTAGCCATGACGACCTCGATCAAATTTCGGGACGAAATTTCTTTAACGGGTAGGTACTGTGACGACACGGAAATTTCCAACCAAATTTAAACTTAATCTTTATATGATTCTGACGCGATAAGCAAAGTCTGTAATGTTGAGTCTCAAAAATGTTGAAACTATATTCATGTAATCAATTACTCTTTGACTGTGCTCAACGATTCACGAACATTTATGTGTATATAGATATGTATATATAATATATAGTTATATTAATTGAAAACATTAACAAAGTATTTGATGAATAATACTTTACCTGAACGTATTTGTTTCAATATATGTTTAATATATTTATCGACAGAAGTTAGAAGATAATATCAAATAATTGAATTATCAGATACATTGTGATATGATTAGGGGTCTCGGTTGTGAGGTCCACGTTGATTTGAGAAATCGTTTCTTTTTTTAACGGTATTCGGAATAAATGGTAAAGTGAATTATAAGTAAGAACAAATGTGTCAATTAACGAAAGTTAGACAAAAGTAAGTGGAAGACTAAATTTTATAATAATCAATTGATTTAGTTTCAAACGACGAAAACATTTTTTGATATAATAGAACTTGAGTATTTAAAATGTCTTTTGGAATATTAGTTGTTAGATATATAAATAACTTGCAACGTGTATTTAAAACGTATTTATAAATATTGAATATATATATATACATATATATATATACATATATATATATATATATATATATACATATATATATATCTATGTGTATATATATATATATATATATATATTTCAAAATAGTTAAGTAAACGATAGTAACATTGGATATTTGATTCAAATGTTATTTAGATATGTACTAGCACCTAAATGAATGATATCAACTTAAGTTTTAAAGTGTAAACGTACGTGTTATAATATTTTCTAAACGATTTTAAAATGAACTTTGAAATATAATTAGTCTTGAAAAACTAAATATTATGTTATTAAATAAATATTTTAATTACATATAATATGCATAAATTTATATTTTTTAAACAAATATATATATATATATATATATATATATATATATATATATATATATATATTACAATGTGATAAAGTATAATTTAAATATAAAACGTTTCAATATTATTAAACATATTTTAAACAACGAGACGATGATTTAAAGAACCAAATGACCAACACACTCGAACGTTCAAGTTACATTAGTTTATGGATAATTTAAGTTTATATCTTGTCAAGGGTACGAGTCATGAAACGTAAGATGCAATTTATTAGAGCGTACATAGTAACGTTTGAAAAACCGGAACCGGGACATTAGTCAAGCAACAACGTTCAAGTCATCGGAACTAAATTTACAAGTCAACTAGGCATGTAAATATAATATAATATATAATTAATTATATAAATTAAATATTATATATATATATATTATAAAACTGCGGCCGCCCACGTTTTGTTTAAGATCGAGTGCTGGACAGGCTGTCCATGCGATCGCATGGAATTTGGCCTGTACAACCATGCGATCGCATGGCTAGGGGAGGCAGACCACATTATAAAGCTTGATCGAATTCTGGTTCCATTTCATTCATAATTCATTCTTCTCTCGATCTCAATCTCTCTCAATGTATATATAATTATTATTATTATTATTATTATTATTATTATTATTATTATTATTATTATTATTATTATTATTATTATTATTATTATTATTATTATTATTATTATTAATATTAAGATTAATATTATTATTAATCTTATTATTATTATTAGTATTATACATAAAATACTACGACGAAGTCATGAGCGAGTTATTTCAAACGGGTTTTGCGAGCGGGATAGAGTTAAGGAAATTATGGGTTATAGCTATGGAGGTTATGGGTAATGTTCGGGGGTATACTCGTGAGAACAATCTAGTGTTTATCGTCTCCATTGCGTCTACGTACTTTCCTGCAATATTGAATCACAATATTGATACGTGAGTATTCACATCTTATCTTTTATATATTAATAGTGTATCCCTTACTAGTGCTCGAGTATATATATGTTTATGCATGTTTGTATGTTTAATATCGTCGTTAAATAGTTTATGATAAATCATGAATTTAATACATACGCTACTGAGATAAGGTATATGATATGCATGTCGTTGGAAAGCAGGCGAAAAATTAATAACTTTTCATTTAGAAAGCGTATGGTTTCGATGAACGGATTAAAAGATATAGTCAACTGAATTATCATTAATTTTAGTATTATTACTAAAATGATTATTATTATTATCGTCGTTATTATCGTCCCTAGTATTATCTAATTATTATTATTATTATTATTATTATTATTATTATTATTATTATTATTATTATTATTATTATTATTATTATTATTATTATTATTATTATTATTATCGTTATTAATACAAGTATTATCTTTAAAAATTGTTATTGTTATTATTATTACTATCGTTATTATTATTATTATTATTATTATTATTATTATTATTATTATTATTATTATTATTATTATTATTAGTAGTAGTAGTAGTATTATCATTAATATCATTATAATATTTATTATTATTAGTATCATTATCATTAAAACTAATATTAGTATCATTACTATTATTATCATTATTATGAATGCGATATAAAAGAGAACTAAAAGCTATTAAACAATTTGATTAGGAAATAATGAATATAAGTATCATAATGAAATTAAAATATTGTAAGATATTAATTTAGATAAAAATATCATTTTTATTATTTTTATCATTATTATTATTA
The DNA here is from genome assembly GCF_046630445.1 of Rutidosis leptorrhynchoides. Classification (NCBI taxonomy): domain Eukaryota; kingdom Viridiplantae; phylum Streptophyta; class Magnoliopsida; order Asterales; family Asteraceae; genus Rutidosis; species Rutidosis leptorrhynchoides. The sequence continues at coordinate 25,090,483 of NC_092334.1, read as the reverse complement.
AAAGTATCGTTAATATTAAAACTATCATTGTTATTAAAATTATCATTTTTAATAGAAATATCATTGTTAATATAAAATATCAGTATTATTATCATTTTAGTATTATTATTATTAAAAATTATCATTTTAAATAGAATTATTATTTTTATATAAAATATTATTATTACAGTTAATATTAAAAAGTATCGTTATTATTAAAATTATCATGATTAGAATTATCATTTTATTATAATTAATATCATCATTAGTAAATATAAATATTATTATTATTATTAGTAGAATAATAATAATTATTATTATTATTACAAAATAATATAACTTTTACTCATTATTATTATTATCAATATTATATTTAATCAAATAAATATTTGATACCAATATATATTTATTAAATGTAATATAATTATATTAATAATACATACCACTATATTTTTATCAATAAAATGATATTATGTAAACGTTATACAAATTATAATACTTAATATATAAAAATATATTTTTATCATATATTAACATAACTTTTTATCGTTAATACATTATAATAAATGATAAAATAATTTAATAAACATTTACTATATAAATATTAATTACTTAAAATATGTAGACTAAATGTAAGTTATTTAATTATTTAAAATAACACAACATATAGATTTCAAATAAAAATATATAAACTTGTTACATTGATTTATCTAAAAATTTCCGAATATGACAATTTAGTCAGTTATGTGATAATTTGTGTTTTGTAAATTATCGACTCATTCAACTATCAAGATTTATACTCTGGTAATATAATATAATAAACATGTATAGATTTTGAAAGTCACTTTAGGATTAGATGACTTTTGTTAACTTTTACATGATAATCTCGAGCATTAGGATTGTACACTACGACTTGACCTAAATTGTTAGACAGATATTGATCAACATATAAATATATATACTTAATATAGGTTCGTGAATCCGAAGCCGACCCTGCACTTGTTCAGTACCGTCATATGCATAATTGCTACATAATACTGTATCGTGAGCTTCATTTGCCCCCTTTTTAAATGCTATTGCAATATATATATATATATATATTTGGGACTGAGAATACATGCGCTGCTTTTATAACTGTTTTACGAAATAGACACAAGTACTCAAAACTACATTCTATGGTTGGATTATTAGACCGAATATCACCCTTTTTAGCTTGGTAACCTAAGAATTAGTGTTTATTATACAACCCTCATGCTGAAAAATGGTATGAAGCCTGTATAATGGCCATTAATTGACGCGAATCTGTAAGACCCGAATATTTATTTTGTATACTTGTTTATTAAAGGCATATGAGATCGGGCTTCGTTGAATATTTATATATATTAAAATTGGAAAAGAGCTGAATCTGTCAATCTGCGCGCCGCGCAAAGCGGCCGCGCGCCGCGCAAACGCGCTGACAGAACCTATCTTGTTTTATTTATTTTAAATGAAGGGTATTTGGGTAATTTCACATGGGGCCGGATTTGTGGGCATAATCAGTTGGTTTAGATCCAACTTTGGATCATTTCACATCCATTCATCATCCTCATCCATTCTTAGAGAGAGAGAGAGAGGTCTAGAGAGAGATTTGAGGTTTTGGGGAAGAAGAAGCTCGAATCGATCAAAGTCTCGGGTTTTAAAGTTGTTCCTTTCGTTCTCGGCTACGCGGTGATAGTATTGGTAAGCTCAAACTCCGAATTTCATTTATTTTAATTTGATATTCAAGTTAGGGTTTTGAGTTAATTTGTTGTAATACCCTTTTAGGTGATGAAATGGGTTTAGTGATGCTAGTAATCGGGTTTATTGTTAATTGTTGGTGGATTTTGGGTTGGTGAACAAATTGGCCATGTTTAGAACTTGAAATTTAGTTTAATCACTTTAGTTAGCGATTATGGAAGTATTGGAACCCATTGGAGGTTGTTTGGTTGACTAACTTTGACTTTGGGTCAAATTAGGGTTTGGTGGTGACTATGACCCGATTGGCGATTTAATGAGGTTTATAAACTTAAAATGGATTAAGTTGAAGTATAGAACCGAGTTAAATGTGTTTTGGTGGCAAAACTTGTAAAGGATGAGATTTTGACCTTTATGGGTCAAAATTAGGGTTTAAGTGTCAAAATGGGTATGACACGTGTTTAACACTTGAGTTCGGGTTTAATTGGCATATTAGGACCATTCTCACTTGTGTTAGTGATTATTGGTTAGTTTGGGTACGGTTTGTGCTTGGAAGTGCATTTGGGTCGAAATGGCACTAAGTGACGAATTGGGTTAATTTGTGAATCCAATCTAATTGTGTTGTGGTATTTGTGATAATGGAATAGGTGTTTTCCATCGGCGAGTTGCGGTTTACTTGGAAGCTTTCTTCAAGACTTCAAGGTGAGTGATAATATCCTATATGCATATGTATGTGTAGGATGGTTGCGGGTCGGGTGAAGTGATTCTCGGTTATAGAGCTCACTTCACATATAGGTGGATTTGAAGGACTTGTGTATGAGTCCAATTGGCACGTTTGTGCGTCTTGGTTGACCATCTTTGGCGAAGTACACGTTTGTGTGCACGTTATCACACTTGGTTGTGATTTGGTTGTTATAACCCTAATGGCGAAGGGTTGATATGGTTGTGTGGTGGATTTTATAATCCCGTGACCGTGGGTTTTAGTATTGTGAAATGAATCTCGGGTAGTGCGGATTCATGGTGACTCGGGTTGTTCGGTCACCTTATTGGAGGTAATGAATCTCGGGTAGTGCGGATTCATGATGACTCGGGTTGTTCGGTCATCTTATGGTTGAGAAGTGAATTTCGGGTTGTGCGAATTCACAAGGCTCGGGTTGTTCGGCCAATGTTCGTGTGTTTGAGGTTAAGGGGTTAACCTTGTTCGTTTATATTGTTATATATATATTAATGTGTTGTTGTGTTGTAGCTAACCCTCCGGGTGTAGCTATTTGGCGATGTTTACTTTGTCGTTGATGGACTATCTTTTGTGTTGTATCTTTAGCTCGTTGCTTAGATCGTACGGTATGCTTAGTGTAGACGCTTTATACTTGGATGCTTCGGTATGCGGTATTTGTTTTGTGTGGCGTATTCATTTTATACATATATATGTATGTAGTATATTATCATTCACTAAGCGTTAGCTTACCCTCTCGTTGTTGACTCTTTTTATAGATCGCATGCGGACGGTGGCTCGGGTAAGTGCGAGGACTAGAAGACTTTCATAGCTTGCTTTAGAGACTTGCTTTTGGATCGTTTAGGATTGGGTAGCGTATCCCCGATCGCCATGCTCGGCTTTGTGTTGTATTAAAGTCTTAAAGTCGAAAATTGTATTTTGGTACTTAAGGTGGTAAAATGGGTCGATGTGGGACCCGCTTCGTAAACTTAATTTTATTAATTAAACGTGTTAGTTTTATATGTATGAATTCATGGTTAAAAGCGTTTTGGCTAAAAACGTCGGGAACGGGTCAAACATTTTCACATTTCAAGGAAAACCGGACAGCGGGCTGCCAGACAGGTTCTGCGCGCCGCGCAACCTGTTGGCGCGCCGCGCAACTCAGCCAACAGCAAAAAAAAATTTTTTGTCATGAAATTTAACGGGGTTTTATACGCGGTATGGTTTGGGTTGTTACAAGTGGTATCAGAGCATGGTCTAAGGGATTTAGGTGACTTGAGATAAGTGCCTAGACTTAGACTTTTGTGTGCGCGTAATTTGTTGCGGGACTTGTAGGATTACGGGTCAGGAACGGGTTTAGTTAGTGCCTTGTTTATAGGTTGACTAACGTTTATATTAGTAATGCGGATATTATTAATATATTATTTGTGTTGTGGGGTAATTCTCGCGTGTGCTTCTATCGCGTAGAATTTTGTTTGTGTTTGTTTATAGCATCGAGCGAGGCGGTCGTTGTACTAACGAGTCGATGCGGCGTGCGTGCGTAATAAGAACTTGCAGACCTTATTACGGGTGCAAATCGTGTCTAACGAGTGATGTACGACGAGTGTTTAGCAAGATGGGGTGGTGTTGTGCGTGTCGTTTCATACGTGCGTGGACTAATCGTTTTGCATTCTTTAGAATGACGACGTGAAACGAGACCGAGATGAACGACACGGAATTTAACGCTAGAGTTGCGGCCGCCGTTGCGGAGCAAATGAGAGCGTTTCGAGAAGAAATGGATGGGAAGTATTCCGAATTCCAAAATAGGGGTGAAATGGAGCGTTGTCTTAAGAGCTTCATGAGGACTAGACCCCCGATGTATGATGGGAAACCGGATCCTTTGGTGAGTACGGCTTGGGTTTCGGATGTCGAAGGGTGTTTTCGTACTATGGAATGCCCTCCCGAGAAAAAGACGAGACTCGCTACTAGTTTGTTGCGGGGTAGGGCGAAGGATTGGTTGGATGGCAAGATTGATCTTGTCGGTGGTGAAACGTTTATGACGTTATCGTGGGACGAATTTAAGGAGGAATTCTTCGAGGAGTTCCGAACTTCAGCCGATTTATCGGAATTGCGTTGTGAGTTGCGAAATTTGCAACAGGGTTCTATGGACTTGAATACTTTAAAGACGACTTTTATGTCGAAGGCTCGTTTTTGCCCGGAATATTTGGGGAACGATCGTTTGTTGATGGAGGATTTCTATCGAACTTTGAGCGATGACTTGAAAAGCAAAATTAGCCGGGGTTACGCGAAGTCGTTTGCGGAGTTATTTGCGGTGGTAGAGGTTTCGAGTCTTATACGCGATCGAAAAAGGGCGAACCTTCAAGTGAGAGAAGGGTTGTTCCTTATGGTGCTCCGAGTAAGAGGACTAAGGGTCCGAGTGCGAGTACGAGTAAAGTGGTAAAGGGCGCGGTGGAATCTCGTGCGCCTAGATGTTTCAATTGTGGCGTTAGGGGTCACAAGTTGTGGGAATGCACGATGCCGAGAAGTGAAGGCGGAATGTGCTACTATTGTCATAAAGAGGGACATCGCAAGCCGGATTGTCCCGAGTTGGCGGCGGCGAATGCCGCAAGGAGACGTTGAGGTACGTTTCGTTTTGATAAATATGTCTTTGAATATTTATTTATGTGGCATTTATGTTCGGACTTGTTAATTGCATAGTGATTTGCATGTTATGGTTAAGGGTGACGTTCCTAACGGAAGTACCCTATGGTGATGTTTGGTTGTTGGACGAAGGGCGTAAGACTTGGTGTAACCAAGCATTCCTTAGTATTTGGGGAATGTTACTACCAAGCCACGGAAATGGTTTTGGTGTTCGATTGTTTAGCGCGTGTTCGCTTTTGGTGTTGAAGTGATGAACCATGAGGTTCGTCGGGTGATTGGAACCTTTGAGGCCGAGTGTTTAAAATCTCGATGTGTGTTGGTAATGGAGTCTTTATGACGCGACATTAGGTGCCTCTTTTATACCTACTAGCGTGATGTCGACTCCGATTGTGTTGTGGTTACATTGTACTTAGGGTACCGGGAGAGACCCGTAGGTACATGAGTGACTAGGTGAAACTTGACAAACTAAAGCAATTGGATAATTGCGAGGGTATGGTTTGTGTAATCGTGGTACACTTTTCGTTCGAAGTGTTTAAGGATTGATTGAAATCCTTCGTGTGCTCAAGGTTAGAGCAAGGTGTGGTGATGGGTCGTGTGTACCCAATTGTTGGTAAAGTCTACCTTTGGTAGCATCGTACGGGTGTACGAGTTGTGATATAGGAACGTGGTTCCAAGTGGGGGAGTCGCACTCCCGCACGAGGAAGTTTTAGTGTGATATTTCGGATGATGCTTTTGGTAGATCCGGACACTTTGTCGAGACCTAGTTTTGGTCGATTTGTGGTAGAGTACGATTTCGGATAAATTGTACTTATGGTTTAGATTGGAATTACCACCGAGGTGGTAATGTGGTAAACCTCGTTGAGAGATAATGGTCGTGTTTGGTGAGCAAGGTGAAATCCTTCGGTTAAGGAAGGTGTGTGTCGGGTTCTCTTTTGGAGAATTCTTGTTCGGTACCTATGTTTGATATAGGTGGTTCTTGCTCGATTATGGTATGTGGTTGATGAAGCATGACCTTCGGGGTCCGCTGACTTCATCGTAGTATTGTGGATTAATGAAGCATGACTTTCGGGTCCGCTGACTTCATTATAGTATGGTTACGTGATGGAGCATGATCTTTAGGGTCCGCTGACTTCATCATGGGAGTACGTGATTGATGGAGCATGATCTTTAGGGTCCGCTGACTTCGTCATGAGCGTGGTGTTGAGATCGATGAAGCATGATCTTCGGGTCCGCTGACTTCATCCGGTATTGAGATTGGTGGAGCATGACCTTCGGGGTCCGCTGACTTCATCAAGAGAGTTGTGTTGTGGGACGTGAATATCGGGTTGTTCGTATTCACAATATTTCGGGTAGTACGATTGTCCCTGTTGGTTGGGCTCATAGTTTGAGGTAGTGAATGTCGGGTGGTTCGGATTCACTAAGGCTCGGGTTGTACGGCCATCCTCGGTTATACTATGTGGCGGTGGTAGTGAATATCGGTTTGCGCGTATTCACGATGACTCGAGTTGTGCGGTCATTTCGTTGTGAGATATATGGATTGGGTTGGTGGATTTCGGGTTGTGCGAATTCACTAAGGTTCGGGTTGTTTCGACCATCCTCCATATGTGTTTTGGCTCGGGTTGTTTCGGCCATGTTGAGTTGTAATCTATTGGTTGTTTGATACACCAATGGTGGGGTCGTAAGGACCATGTTGTGGGAACTATCGGTCGTTTTATGCGTCGATGGTGGGGTCGTGAGGACCACGTGGTATGATTAGTGATGCGATAGCCGTGTTTCGCTCACATGTTTGTTACGGGTGTGACGATGGACGATTTCGTACACCTTGGGATTTGTGTTCCCATAGCCGCTTTGGGCGCTATCGGTTTCTAACCGTGGATTGTGTTGTTACGGTAGTTGCGTATGGGTCGTATTGCGCACTACAATGGATGATTCGTGATTGGTGGTATCCGTAAGGATTCTTTTGGTTCGGTCTTCATTGTTTCGGGTCGTTGACCTTAGGTTGAGACTTGGTTGCTTTTAGAGTTGTACTCGGTATTAGTATGCTAAGGGATTGACATCCCGGTACGAGATTAGTTGAGTTTTCCCGATGTTAGGGTAGGAGCATGGTTTTAGTGCTCGGATTGTGGACTTGAGAAGTCGCGGGTGACGATTTAGTTGTGGAAGGCGATTCGTTGGAAAGAATTGCTTAGGAAGTCGGATTGAGACTTATGTCGAGGACCGTAGGGTGAGGTCTGTTTGGTTAAGTGATGAGGATCACGAGGACGTGATCGAGTTTAAGTGGGGGAGAGTTGTAAGACCCGAATATTTATTTTGTATACTTGTTTATTAAAGGCATATGAGATCGGGCTTCGTTGAATATTTATATATATTAAAATTGGAAAAGAGCTGAATCTGTCAATCTGCGCGCCGCGCAAAGCGGCCGCGCGCCGCGCAAACGCGCTGACAGAACCTATCTTGTTTTATTTATTTTAAATGAAGGGTATTTGGGTAATTTCACATGGGGCCAGATTTGTGGGCATAATCAGTTGGTTTAGATCCAACTTTGGATCATTTCACATCCATTCATCATCCTCATCCATTCTTAGAGAGAGAGAGAGAGGTCTAGAGAGAGATTTGAGGTTTTGGGGAAGAAGAAGCTCGAATCGATCAAAGTCTCGGGTTTTAAAGTTGTTCCTTTCGTTCTCGGCTACGCGGTGATAGTATTGGTAAGCTCAAACTCCGAATTTCATTTATTTTAATTTGATATTCAAGTTAGGGTTTTGAGTTAATTTGTTGTAATACCCTTTTAGGTGATGAAATGGGTTTAGTGATGCTAGTAATCGGGTTTATTGTTAATTGTTGGTGGATTTTGGGTTGGTAAACAAATTGGCCATGTTTAGAACTTGAAATTTAGTTTAATCACTTTAGTTAGCGATTATGGAAGTATTGGAACCCATTGGAGGTTGTTTGGTTGACTAACTTTGACTTTGGGTCAAATTAGGGTTTGGTGGTGACTATGACCCGATTGGCGATTTAATGAGGTTTATAAACTTAAAATGGATTAAGTTGAAGTATAGAACCGAGTTAAATGTGTTTTGGTGGCAAAACTTGTAAAGGATGAGATTTTGACCTTTATGGGTCAAAATTAGGGTTTAAGTGTCAAAATGGGTATGACACGTGTTTAACACTTGAGTTCGGGTTTAATTGGCATATTAGGACCATTCTCACTTGTGTTAGTGATTATTGGTTAGTTTGGGTACGGTTTGTGCTTGGAAGTGCATTTGGGTCGAAATGGCACTAAGTGACGAATTGGGTTAATTTGTGAATCCAATCTAATTGTGTTGTGGTATTTGTGATAATGGAATAGGTGTTTTCCATCGGCGAGTTGCGGTTTACTTGGAAGCTTTCTTCAAGACTTCAAGGTGAGTGATAATATCCTATATGCATATGTATGTGTAGGATGGTTGCGGGTCGGGTGAAGTGATTCTCGGTTATAGAGCTCACTTCACATATAGGTGGATTTGAAGGACTTGTGTATGAGTCCAATTGGCACGTTTGTGCGTCTTGGTTGACCATCTTTGGCGAAGTACACGTTTGTGTGCACGTTATCACACTTGGTTGTGATTTGGTTGTTATAACCCTAATGGCGAAGGGTTGATATGGTTGTGTGGTGGATTTTATAATCCCGTGACCGTGGGTTTTAGTATTGTGAAATGAATCTCGGGTAGTGCGGATTCATGGTGACTCGGGTTGTTCGGTCACCTTATTGGAGGTAATGAATCTCGGGTAGTGCGGATTCATGATGACTCGGGTTGTTCGGTCATCTTATGGTTGAGAAGTGAATTTCGGGTTGTGCGAATTCACAAGGCTCGGGTTGTTCGGCCAATGTTCGTGTGTTTGAGGTTAAGGGGTTAACCTTGTTCGTTTATATTGTTATATATATATTAATGTGTTGTTGTGTTGTAGCTAACCCTCCGGGTGTAGCTATTTGGCGATGTTTACTTTGTCGTTGATGGACTATCTTTTGTGTTGTATCTTTAGCTCGTTGCTTAGATCGTACGGTATGCTTAGTGTAGACGCTTTATACTTGGATGCTTCGGTATGCGGTATTTGTTTTGTGTGGCGTATTCATTTTATACATATATATGTATGTAGTATATTATCATTCACTAAGCGTAAGCTTACCCTCTCGTTGTTGACTCTTTTTATAGATCGCATGCGGACGGTGGCTCGAGTAAGTGCGAGGACTAGAAGACTTTCATAGCTTGCTTTAGAGACTTGCTTTTGGATCGTTTAGGATTGGGTAGCGTATCCCCGATCGCCATGCTCGGCTTTGTGTTGTATTAAAGTCTTAAAGTCGAAAATTGTATTTTGGTACTTAAGGTGGTAAAATGGGTCGATGTGGGACCCGCTTCGTAAACTTAATTTTATTAATTAAACGTGTTAGTTTTATATGTATGAATTCATGGTTAAAAGCGTTTTGGCTAAAAACGTCGGGAACGGGTCAAACATTTTCACATTTCAAGGAAAACCGGACAGCGGGCTGCCAGACAGGTTCTGCGCGCCGCGCAACCTGTTGGCGCGCCGCGCAACTCAGCTAACAGCAAAAAAAAATTTTTTGTCATGAAATTTAACGGGGTTTTATACGCGGTATGGTTTGGATTGTTACAGAATCCTAAAGGTAGATCTACGAGCACTAACTCCCCCATATTGGAAAATGGTATGCTTTAGTACTTCGAGTTTATATTATACACACGAGAGGATTCTGTTTTGGGGATATTCTTGTTAAGGTCGGTTACCAGGTATTTACCATATGAATTATTTTACCTTTATGCAGACGAGAGGATTCTGCTTTGGGAATTATGTTTATAAAATAAAAATCTTGTGGTCTATTAAAATTATGAAAATGATCGATTATGGTAAACTAATGAACTCACCAACCTTTTGGTTGACACTTGAAAGCATGTTTATTCTCAGGTATGAAAGAAATATTCCGTTGTGCATTTGCTCATTTTAAAGATATTACTTGGAGTCGTTCATGGCATATTTCAAAAGACGTTGCATTCGAGTTGTTGAGTTCAATAAGAATGTTATTAAGTCATTTATAGTTTGGATATATTATGAAATGGTATGCATGCCGTCAACTTTCGATGTAATGAAAGTTTGTCTTTTAAAACGAATGCAATGTTTGTAAAATGTATCATATAGAGGTCAAATACCTCGCAATGAAATCAATTATTATGTAACGTTTATAATCAATATAAACGGGGCATTTCATTCCTCGACAAATATAGCTACTTGCTCCAACTAACGCCACCACCTCAAAACAACGACTCATCCGAAGACGACGATTAGTTTTTAAGTTTTTAAGTACCGAATTTTTTTTTTTTTTGTATTATGTATATTTTTTAGTTTTTTTTATCTGAATGTATGTTTTTAAGTTTATTAATGTTTAAAATATTTTAGTGTTTATTAAATAATGTATTAAATTTAAATTGTAGAAAACTGGTGGGACCTATTTGACACTGGAGGGGGCGTCAGGGATATTTGAGTGTCAAATGCAGACACTACCACGTCACAGACAGATTGCACTTTTTGACCAAAAAATGAACACTCTGCATGTGACGTCATAGGCAGAGTTATTCATGGTCTAATATACCTAGAAAAGGTTGGGCCATCTGTATGCGAGCCCTTAATTTCTTTATGATTTAATGGTAAATTTTCTGAATATATATGTGTACTTGTCCGCAATCTTTCTAACTTTTAATTCTGTGATGGATTTACTTTATTTCGAAAACTAAGCCCATCTCATCTCATCTCATACCAATAAGAGAAAATCCACATCAAACCCTCTTAATGATCGTTAAGATCTATTGAAAAACCGCCCTTGATATAATGAAGATGTAATAATTAAATTTGTCTGGCAAAAGATACGTAGGGTGCGTTTGGCGCAAGAGCTTATGGGAGCTTATGAGAGCTTATGAGAGCTTATGATTTTAATAAGCTCCAGATAATAAGCTTTGTTTGGAAGACATAAAAAGTAGAGCTTATGAAAATTATAAGCTCTAGAAAAATAAGCTACTTCTAGTAGCTTATGAAAAATAGTAGAGCTTATGAACTGGAAAATAAGCTCCAGCTAGTTTACCAACCACTTATAAAAAATAATAAGCTCTAGCTACCAGCTTAAAAAATAAGCTCCAGCTCTAGTCCATAAGCTACAGCTCCAGCCATAAGCTCCAGCTCCAGCTAGTTTCATCCAAACACACCCGTAGTTAATATCCTTAAAACAAGTCGCTCAACTGCTAGACACCAAGATTTTTTCTTAATGTCGCTAGACACCAAGATTTAATAAATCAAGTCCGTCAATATTCACATACTGACACGTCAGCAATAACTAGCAATAACTTTCTTTTTTATTTTTGAATTTTTTTATGAAGAGAAATAGCATTTTTATGACATCATCATTTTAGAATTTTTATAGAACTTATAGATTTATAAACATCCTTAAATAACTTTTAATTACATACCGACACGTCAGCAGTAACTCTCTGTAATATATATATATATATATATATATATATATATATATATATATATATATATATATATATATATATATATTTATTTATTTATTTATTTATTTATTTCTAAAATAGTTAATAAAAAGGAGTATAAAATAATATTTTTAAATTAATAAAAAATTAGAAAAGGTAAACAACAGCCGTTGCCATCCCCGTTGCAGGGCAAGGAACGGCTCACCATTTTGGCTGGGGCGTTGGTGCTTGCCACCTAAGCAGGCCAAACCTCTTTTTCCTACCGATACAACAAGTCTTAACTTTCAATAAACTCTCGTAAGCTATTTAATTAGTGGGCATGTGTCTAACTTTGGTTTATTAGGTTATTATTAATTAATTATTAATTAATTATTAATTAATTAATTAATTAATTATTTTAAATTGATATATACTAAATGAGGTGGATTAAGATGTCGTACCAGGCAAAATTTTTGCCGTCCAACACCTCCTTTTCAAACTGCGATTTTTCACTTTACCCCCTCAATTGTTTTGGGCTGTTAAATTTTGTAGGAGCTAAAAGTGTAACTTCAATTTTTAATTTAAATCAAAAAAGAAAACTCACCATAAACTTCATCGGGCCCTATCTTCCTACTCATCGTAAATTAATTTTCAACGCTACCACCATTAAACTTAAAATAATTTTACGAACAAAACGAGACTCACTACGTCCGAAACGGATACCTTTTTAAAAACGCTACCCACACCGACATCTAAACGAGTCTTAACACATAGGCCGTTTCTCTCTCTGTACATACACACCGTTACGTTAAATACGAACATGCAGGCCGAAAGCTCCCGCCGCATCGCGCGGGCCGCTCCGGACTAGTTGACTCTATTTTTCGCACCGCTCCATATTACGGTCTGTTCCAGGCGATTGAAGATGTGGAATATGTGATTGCTTCTTGCGATTGTTGGTTTCCATGGTTTTAATAAAACTGTGTGATCGCTACCATCTTCCTTACGGTAAGTTCTTTGCCTTTTTTCCCCGACGTCTGCAATATATGGTTTTTCATAGTTAGGGTTTTGAACTGTAGTTTGTTTCATTATTTGTATCAATTTAGGGTTTTTGATTTTAATGGGTTTTTGTTGGTGATTTTGCGATTTGGAGAATGGATTACGATATAATTGCTTCATTTCTTCATTTTTTATTTGGCTGTTTCGATTACAAAAAAAGTAATCGAGGTTATACTTTTATTTCATTTCTTTACTTTTTTCCTAATTTTGTTCGAACCCTTTTGTGGATTTGGTGTTTGTTTGTAATTACACTTTGTGGGTGTTTGATAAAATGCCAATTTTTTTTTCATAAATTTGTCTTCAATTTAGGTTTTTTGAAGAAAGTTTTTATCTTTATGATTATGGAAAAAGGGTATTTTTTTTCAATTAATTTCATTCTTCGTTAGTAATTTTGTTTGTTGTTCTGTTATTCACTTTAGTGTTTTTATTGGAATTTTTGTGAAGATTCGTAAGTGTAATTGGAATACTAATTTAGGGCATTATAATAAGGCAATTAGGTTAAATCTTTATAATCCATACAAAGGTATGTTTAACCATAAATATTTAATAGTTATATAACATTATTGTAATCCACTATTTTACTCTCTTAACCCACAAATCAGAAGTGCAGAACCAAAATATGACTATGATATATATAATATTGTTCACGATATTCATATAAAACTGATTTTTTTCATCTTATATTATTGTGGTTTAGAGTGGTTTCAATCTTAATCAGAAATTTGATTGCAATACTTTGTTCCTGAACATCTGTGTTTTTTTTTTACAACAAGAAAAAAGGATCATATCTCGGCAATGTTGCCGTCTTGATGGTTCTTCTACTCATAATAAGAAAGGGGTTGATCCGTACACCACCTCAAATTTGCCATACACCATCAAATAAATTATTTAGACATTTTTACTCTTTCTTTTACAATATCAAATTTGTCATACACCACCAAATGAAGGGTATAAATGTCCAAATAATTTATTTAGTGGTGTATGGCAAATTTGAGGTGGTGTACGAATCAATTCCCTAATAAGAATAGTGAAAGCAGTACCCCGTGTTGTCTTTTTGTGCTGCTAATTTTTATTTAATTATTTGTTTGCTGGTTAACACATGATAGGTTTGTATTGGTTGATAGGCTTGGAAATAGCCTTGGAATTACGGTACTCGTTTGACATTTCGCTTTGCCATGACTAGAAACACCTTTTTTTTTTTTTTTACCTTATTTATAATGCGGTATAAAATGCCGTATATTCCACACTTAGAGGAGCATTATATTGTCGTATTACCTCTTCACCAATTTAGTTATTTTAATAACGCTAATTAAGTACTGGTTGTTTACACAACCTTCAATCATTGGACTCATTTTTAGGAATGCAAAGTATGTAACGCATGTACATGCATACATTTTATAATTAATTAGGTCTTGAGCAAATTAAATTCTGATCGTATACAATGTTTATTTGATAAATAAAACTCGCGTTTCGTTGCTGGGTGATTCGCTCAATTATTCGAAGGAGTGGTTTTTTGTCGGTGAAAGATGGGTTAATTCAATGTATATTGGATGGTGATTGACTGTTTTTGTGGTTTATTATTTGAAAATCTTAATTTCAATCCTCATATAGTTTTAATTTTTTTTTTGTTACTCCTAATATTTTAACTAAGAGAATATCAAAAGTCATCACGATTATCTCTTTGTGCCTTTAAAAAATTTATTATTTTTAGAATAATTACTAAAATTGATTGATTGATTGATTATAGGCTTAAGCCGAGTTTATACCTGTTAATTATATCTATATACCTAAAAGACATAGTGGAAGTGAATAGTAACAAGGGGTATTTCCGACTTTTCACTTTTTTTTGGGAATTATCTAAATTTCGTTTCACCAACAAAGACCTCTAGACTTTTTCAAAAAATTCAAATCAATCCCCCAAACACAGGGGTAAAGTGTCAAATGACCATTTTCATAAAAAATCCTAAAAGACATAGTGGAAGTGAATAGTAACAAGGGGTATTTCCGACTTTTCACTTTTTTTTGGGAATTATCTAAATTTCGTTTCACCAACAAAGACCTCTAGACTTTTTCAAAAAATTCAAATCAATCCCCCAAACACAGGGGTAAAGTGTCAAATGACCATTTTCATAAAAAAATCTTAAATAAACTCCTCCAAAATTTTCAACGGGTCATATCTTCTCGCTCGCAACGAGTTAAATTTTTCCGACACCATCGTTAAACTCGAAATAATTTTAGGAACACGATGTCACTAACTATACGCAAAACGGACGCTTTTTAAACAGCGCTAAATATTTGGGGTACTTTTCATACACGTTGATTTTGCGTTAAATTTTTAAAAGTCGACAATTTCATAGAAAAATGCGGAGATGTACGTATATTGTTAATTTAACATAACATTTAAATCTTTCACGAGCTATACCTTTTAGTTCGACTCGAGTTGCATTTCAACGACATCATCGTTAGCCACGAAATAATTTTACAAACTAAACGCAATAAAGACATTGAAAAACGAACCTCCGACGCGAAGCAAAGGTTGGAAAGCTAGTTAACTACTATTTTGTACAATCGCTATAGGTCCATATTTTCCTACTCTTCATCACAAAGACCACGTTTTCCTTTTTGAAATAGTTAGTGTGGGGGGCCCATTACGTTGGGCCATAGCCTATTTAATTAAAGGTGAATGAAAGTGGTATTCCCTCAAATTATAACCCTATGTTCAAACGGTTAAGTATTAAAAACATTAAAAAAAGCCAACTACAATCCCTCTCTCCTCATTTCTGCACCAGGATTTTCTTTCTCCTCTCTCCCACACCCGATTTTATTTTCTTCCTTTTCCCTCTCAAGATATCTTTTTCTTATCAACCATTTACCTTCGCCAAATCAACACACCACCTTACTCAAATTACTATTCTCTAAATACCGAGCCCAACATGCTAAAATCAGACGTTATCGGAGCTTCCACGCGCCGTCAGTCTTGCTTCCGGCGACTTTTGTTTCGGCCTCTGGTCTGAACGGAGATCCGGTCAGATCTGGCGTGATTTCTGGCGAGTCCCCTTCCTTTATTTCTTTCGTTGACAAAAGAAAAAAAAGAAATATTTGTAGCCTGTGATGGTTGAGCTTCGGCCAGATCTCGTTGTTTGACCAAGTTGTTTAAAAGGCTGATGGTGGCGGTGACTGGAGGTTGATGATGGCGGTGAAAGGTGGCTGATGGTGGTGGAGTAGTGGTGCTGGCCGGAGGTATAGTGGTGGTGGTGGCCGGAGGTATAGTGGTGGTGACACAAACTGTAAATAGTAAGTAAAAGTTTATGTCGTTTAGTATGTAATAGGTCATTATTGAGACACAATATGACTTGGAATCTTTTTACTGCAACAACTTTGGCGTGTATCAGTGTATGTACGGAGCGTATCAGCATTCAGACATTCAGTTATTTTTACAAAATCACACCTATATAACACACACTCCCTCCATCTATCCATTTCACCTAAACTCCAAAAAAGATCAAAAAAGCAGAAAAATGGCAGTGATGATTCGAGTTCTAGCTAAAAGTATGAAGAATGCTTTTGATTATGTTCCACTTTGCTACAAAGGTACTAAACTTATTTTTTAAGTTTTATAGAAAAAAATTGTTGTTTATAAAATGATTTTTTATAAATATAAGTGTGTATCTGTATTCTATATATACATTCATGTAATTGAAGTTATTAAGTTTTATAGAAGAAAATTGTTTTCATTAAGTGATTTTTTATAAGTGTGTATCTATATCTATATTCTATATATACATTCTTTAATTGAAGTTATATTGACTGTATTCTTATACGTATTTGAAATACCGTTACCGATATCATTATCGATTTCTTATACTTAGTTATAGCCTGAATTCGTTGAATGATTAACATGAACTTGTATGTTTAGGTGTATTTATGATAATCGCTATTGATTAACATGAACCAAGTTATAGCCTGACTAGTTAAATGATTAACTTGAATGTACATGAACTTGTATATTGAAGTGTATTTTTGATTGCTTATGGTTGTTATCTGATAACCGTGATCGATTTCTTATACTTTTTTTAAGAAAGGCTAGCTTTTATTAGAATGGCAAAAACCCACATTGAATCTGCAGCTATATATGCATGCCTTACGAATATCACGGCAAACTGAATTCCATTTTGGTATGTCTCCACCCGGTACAGGACCTCTATTATCACCATATATGGATGTCATTATTTTGTGCCGCAATGCATTTTTTTCATGCTTAAATCACCACTACCATTTGCATAATAGACTTATATCCTTTGATTTTAAACTTCCCACCAGAATCTTTTAAGACATAACACACGCTTCCAATTCACCCAGGGTATCTTTTTGCGATCGAAAGCACCCCTAGAAAAAAATTTACATATAAGAGATTCAAGTTGGTTCGTTACGCCGTTTGGAGCTTTGAACAGTGATAAATAGTACACTGGTGTGCTACCCAAAACCGATTTTATCAATGTGTGCCTTCCTCTTATCGAAAGGGATTTGGATTTCCAAGAAGAAAATCTTGCCATATATTTTTCTTTAATTTCACTCCATGCACCAAGAGAATGCATCCTCTACTAACGAGGAGCCCGAGATAAATAAAGGGAAAAGAGCTGGATAAACAACCACGCGTTTGGGTTGTGGTGTTAATATCAGCTATATTGACACCAAAAAGTTTACTCTCTGCGAATTCGTTGAATGATCAACTTGAATGTACATGAACTTTTATATTGAGGTGTATTTATGATTTCATATGGTTGTGATCTGATAACGTTTTTTATAGGTGTTCAAAAGCGATACATAACTGGTGCAACATTAACCGGGGATTATGTGGATGGTACAACACTAACCGGGTTTTTCGGGGATTATGCAGTGGAGCTAAAGATATTGTTAAGATATTGTTGGTCATAGAAGAGATTTATCCTTCAGCCACTGTTTGGAAGTCGGGCTAGTAAACACGAGTGATATGATATCAACTTCTTATAACACTTACGATTTAAATTACTGTATTTTTACTTTGATGATATTTATTTTATATTTTTTTTTATTATAATCCTAATACATATAACTTATATGGTTAAAAAAATAGGCGAACTTCAAATGATTAATGCCAATGCTCGATCCAATATCAGAGGAATATTTGAACTTAGAGGCTTGGTCTGGTATCGTGTTGATACCACAAAAATGACTGTCATTCCCAAATTGAATTAGAGGAAATTTGACCGCATCATTTATAATATGACACTCGCTAGCTTCAAATATGATCTAAAGAGTGATTACGAAATGAGTAAGTAATAAATAAATACAAACATATTATTATACAAAACAAGTAATTGTTTCTGTTCTGGTTCTCGCGTTTTTTTTTTGTTTCGGCTCAATCTCACCCTCTTTAGCGGGGTATCTTAATAACGTTGCTCTACTGCTCGAGAAAGACAAAGAAGTTCATATCCAACATCACACTCATTATCCATATAGTGATTGATTCATTGTTGGTTTGGCTATGATTGCTGGCTTGAAACTGCGCCAACAAAAACCTTTTCACGCAGGTGAATACCAGACTATGAACAGAAGAGAGGTGCGGGTAGATACACAGATGCGTTTTCTTGCCATTTATCCTGGCAAATGTGTACTTACAGCTTCGTTAAAGATCTAACAGTAACATTGTCCAACGGGAATTTTTTCCAGCAGTAATACTGGCTAGGAACATAAAAATCATGTCCTTGCATTCATCTAGACAAAGTCCTGTTCCAAAAAAGTTACTGTTGGATCTTTAACGAAGCTGTAAAGTGCACATTGCCCGGATAAATGGCAAAAGACGGATTTGCGTATCTACCCGTACCTCTCTTCTGTTCATAGCCTGGGTATTCATTTGAGTGAAAAGGTTTTGGTTCGCGCGGTTGCAAGCCAACATTGTTAGCCAAACCAACAATGATAATCATTATATGGATAATGAGTGTGATGCCGAATATGAATATCTATGTCTTTCTCGAGCAGTAAAGCAGTAATTTTAAGATACCCACTTATGAGGGTCCGGTGGGCCTAAAAAATACATATGAGAAAATCAGAACATAAATAATGACTCATACTATTCTATTTGTATAATAAAATGTTCGTACTTATTAATTATCCAATCGTTTCGTAATCAGACTCTTTTAGATCATATTTGAAGCCAACGTGTGGCATGTTATAAATGATGCGATCAAATTTTCTCTCATTCAATTTTGGAATGAAGGCCATCTTTGTGGCGTCCACACGGTACGCAACCAAGCTTCCAAATTCAATTATTCCCCTGATGTTTGATCCAACATTGGTATAAATCCTTTGAAGTTTGTCTATTTTTTTTTACCATATAAGTTATATATATTAGAAAAATTACGAAAATTACGAATAAATGCCATCATAGTAAAAGTACAGTAATTTAAATCGTAAGTATATCACTCGCGTTTCCTAGGCCGGGAAGGATAAATTTCCTTATCTGACCAACAATATCTTTTGCTCCACTGCATAATCCCAGAAACCCCGGTTAGTGTTGCACGATCCCTATAATCCCTGTTTAATGTTGCACCAGTTGTGTATCACTTTTAAACACCCATAAAAACGTTATCAGATCACAATATAAGCAATCATAAATACACCTCAATGGAGTGAGAAGTTTAAAATCGAAGAATATAAGCCTATTAGTTAAATGGTGGTGGCGATTCAAGCATGAAATAATACTTTATACTTTATGGCACAAAATAATTACATCTATATATGGTAATAATGGATATCTTGTATTGGGTGGAGACATACCAAAATGGAATTCAGTTTGGTATGATATTCGTAAGGCACACGTATATAGCTGCAAATTCAATGGGGGTTGTTTTACATTTTCCATCTCACGAAAGGTTGGATCGAGTAACAATACGCACTTTGGGCAAGATACTTGGTTACTGGATGTCTGAATGCCAATACGCTCCGTACATACGATCGTTTAAATCAAAGATGGGATTTTAAAGCTTGTTTTCATTTCGGAAGATGCATGCTACCAAGGAATCCGGGGATTGAACTTGACCAAGGTTTTGGGTGACCGGTTTTGTAAATTCACCTTGACTCTTAGCCTATAAATACCTCACACCTTCACCATTCCAAACACACACTTACACATTCATTTTTCATACTTTTTAATCACTTAATCCCTCAGAATTAATTAGCGAGTTATGGTCTTAAGCATTCCACCTTTAGAAAGTTATTTATTATTCGTATATTATCTAGAGGCGAACGTGAAGAGTTGTAATAGCTAGGAGTGTTATTCGGAAGGTGTCAACAATTGTAATAGTCAGACTTATTCAATATATCCGGTGATTTCTTTCCTTTATCTACTTTTTATTATTATCGTAATTGCGTCTATAATATTATTGTTAGATTAAGAATTTGTCGAGATCCCTATATGCTATTATATCGTATATCGAATGCTTTATCTTTAATAATTAATTTATATATGTTATAATAGGAACCTAAATTATAGTTTACGGATTAACCTTTCCAATTATCTTTGTGGCTATAACCTGTTATTAGGACCCTGATCAATTCTAGTAAGGGTAAGTAGTCATATGTGTTGAACGCCACGATAAGGATTGGAAAGCTACTGTCATATGATTTGGGGTCTTATAACTGTTTCGAAAAGGAGAAGTATCATAGTCTTATTAGTATCAATAGGTTTTCGCCAATTAGGGTTAAAACTAGAAACCACTAGCCACTAATACTGATCAAAGTATTCTTGAGGATTAGTACTTGTTGATAAGAAGATTGCCCTTGTCTAGGGTCAAGAAAAGCCGAATCTGTTATTCAGTATATCACATTATTCACTAGCCTAGGCTTGAATCCACAAAAGGCCGTTTGGTTCCATCAAGGGACGACGTTAGGGTTAAAACTAGAAACCACTAGCCACTAATACTGAGCAAAGTATTCTTGAGGATTAGCACTTGTTGATAAGAAGATTGCCCTTGTCTAGGGTCAAGAAAAGCCGAATCTGTTATTCAGTATATCACATTATTCATTAGCCTAGGCTTGAATCCACAAAAGGCCGTTTGGTTCCATCAAGGGACGACGTTGGGGGTTGGATATCCTGTTTCGATGAGAATCACGATAACCTATTTCTTAGTGACATATCAGGTTAGAGACTAGATCTTCTTGATAGAAGATTAGTGTTTACCCTAGGCAAATTAATTATCCTTTCTAGCAGTCCGTACCTACCTACCTACCTTTACATGCTTTATTTTTTTTTTTTTGAACATCGATTGGGATCACTCAAGGGGGACTTTAACCACCCGTTGCGATCATCTCCTGTTTCGACTATGCCGATGCAGCGATAAACCCCGCCCCCATCGCTGTCCGGGAGGAAACCTTGAAACCGATCTTAGGTTATACCTACCTTTACATGCTTTATTTACTTTCTTGTTTTATATAAATAGAAAACCTACAAGTCGTAATAAAAACATCACCATTGTTTCAAGTCGTAATGATATTCAAAGAACGATCTTAGGTTATACTTACTACTTATTGGTTATAACAAACATGTGGGTATCATATAGTTTCAGCCCCAACTATATAAATTTAAAACTGATCCTCAAGTCTGCAACCACGTCACTGTAAAACGACCAGTGAAAATCAACGTGCTTGCAAGACTGTGACGCCCCGTACAAAATCATTGTGTACGATACATCAACAACGGGATCATTACAAGGTCAAACACTATATGATGTTTGAAAACCAGTTTTGCATTCATGAACAGATAACGTTTTACAAAAGATGAATAGGAAATATTAACATGAGTACATGATACTAAGGTCATTACAAAGCTATTGTTTTGAAAATAACATAAGTTGCGAATGCAAAGTAAAAGTTCCATGCTTGAGACATCTCTAAGTAATGCAGCGGAAGTCTAACACAGCAAGTCTGTAACAGCAAGTCTATATACCGAGACTAGAACAGCAAGGCTAACAGCGGAAGCAACAACGTCTAAACACCTGAGAAATACATGCTTAAAAGTCAACACGAATGTTGGTGAGCTATAGTTTATTTGTATTCAGTAATGTAATGTAGGCCACGAGATTTCAGTGCTTCAAACCAGCGTTTCAAATCAGTATGATAAAGTATATGTATAACCGTGGGCACCCGGTAACTAGACTTAACGTTTATAATGTAGTGACCCGAACTTTTCCATGTTTATATATATTAATTGAGATTGATATTTACATGATTAAATGTTTCCAACATGTTAAGCAATCAAACTTGTTAAGACTTGATTAATTGAAATATGTTTCATATAGACAATTGACCACCCAAGTTGACCGGCGATTCACGAACGTTAAAACTTGTAAAAACGACATGACGATATATATATGGATATACATATGGTTAACATGAGATTATGATAAGTAAGTATCTCCATAAGTATATTAACAATGAGTTATATACATATAAACAAGACTACTAACTTAAGGATTTCGAAACGAGACATATATGTAACGATTATCGTTGTAACGACATTTAAATGTATATATATCATATTAAGATATATTAATATATCATAATATCATGATAATATAATAATTTAACATCTCATTAGATATAATAAACAATGGGTTAACAACATTAATTGAGATCGTTAACTTAAAGGTTTCAAAACAACACTTACATGTAACGACTAACGATGACTTAACGACTCAGTTAAAATGTATATACATGTAGTGTATTTAGATGTATTAAAATACTTTTGGAAGACTTCAAGACATATATCAAAACACTCATACTTAACGAAAATGGTTACAGTTACTTTCCCATTCTTTTCTTTCATCAAGAATTCTAGTCGTATTCTTACCTGTATTATACACAGCTTCAAAACGTACTTACTATAGGTATATACCAATAGGAACTAGCATGGGATTCCACTCTTGATTATGTCATGTATGACTAATCAATTTTAACTTCTACCATGAGCTAGTCAACTAACTAGAACTCCTTTTAACCCCACTCAACACTCACCAATTACCACTCATCATTCACTCCATTTCACTTCCAATTCTCTTTCTAATTCTCTCTCAACACACACACACTATTATGAACATATTTTTCCAGTAGTTAATCATCATCTTCATCAAAAATCACTTCAAGAATCAAGCTATAATCATCATAGGAAGAACACTTCAAGAACACTTCAAAAATCCCTTCAAGTTTACTAATTTACTTCCAAGCTTTCTAATCCATTCCAAGTAATCATCTAAGATCAAGAAACCTTTGTTATATACAGTAGGTTATCTTTCTTATTCAAGGTAATATTCATATTCAAACTTTGATTCAATTTCTATAACTATAAACTATCTTAATTCGAGTAAAAATCTTACTTGAACTTGTTTTTGTGTCATGATCCTACTTCAAGAACTTTCAAGCCATCCAAGATCCTTTAAAGCTAGATCATTTCTTGTCACTTCCAGTAGGTTTACCTACTAAACTTGAGGTAGTAATGATGTTCATAACATCATTCGATTCATATATATAAAACTATCTTATTCGAAGGTTTACACTCGTAATCACTAGAACATAGTTTAGTTAATTCTAAACTTGTTCGCAAACAAAAGTTAATCCTTCTAACTTGACTTTTAAAATTAACTAAACACATGTTCTATATCTATATGATATGCTAACTTAATGATTTAAAACCTGGAAACACGAAAAACACCGTAAAACCGGATTTACGCCGTCGTAGTAACACCGCGGGCTGTTTTGGGTTAGTTAATCAAAAACTATGATAAACTTTGAGTTAGAAGTTGTTATTCTGAGAAAATGATTTTTATTATGAACATGAAACTATATCCAAAAATTATGGTTAAACTCAAAGTGGAAGTATGTTTTCTAAAATGGTCATCTAGACGTCGTTCTTTCGACTGAAATGACTACCTTTACAAAAATGACTTGTAACTTATTTTTCCGACTATAAACCTATACTTTTTCTGTTTAGATTCATAAAATAGAGTTCAATATGAAACCATAGCAATTTGATTCACTCAAAACGAATTTAAAATGAAGAAGTTATGGGTAAAACAAGATTGGATAATTTTTCTCATTTTAGCTACGTGAAAATTGGTAACAAATCTATTCCAACCATAACTTAATCAACTTGAATTGTATATTATGTAATCTTGAGATACCATAGACACGTATACAATGTTTCGACCTATCATATCGACACATCTATATATATTTCGGAACAACCATAGACACTCTATATGTGAATGTTGGAGTTAGCTATACAGGGTTGAGGTTGATTCCAAAATATATATAGTTTGAGTTGTGATCAATACTGAGATACGTATACACTGGGTCGTGGATTGATTCAAGATAATATTTATAGATTTATTTCTGTACATCTAACTGTGGACAACTAGTTGTAGGTTACTAACGAGGACAGCTGACTTAATAAACTTAAAACATCAAAATATATTGAAAGTGTTGTAAACATATTTTGAACATACTTTAATATATATGTATATATTGTTATAGGTTCGTGAATCAACAGTGGCCAAGTCTTACTTCCCGACGAAGTAAAAATATGTGAAAGTGAGTTATAGTTCCACTTTTAAAATCTAATATTTTTGGGATGAGAATACATGCAGGTTTTATAAATGATTTACAAAATAGACACAAGTACGTGAAACTACATTCTATGGTTGAATTATCGAAATCGAATATGCCCCTTTTTATTAAGTCTGGTAATCTAAGAATTAGGGAACAGACACCCTAATTGACGCGAATCCTAAAGATAGATCTATTAGGCCTAACAAACCCCATCCAGAGTACTGGATGCTTTAGTACTTCGAAATTTATATCATATCCGAATGGTGTCCCGGAATGATGGGGATATTCTTATATATGCATCTTGTTAATGTCGGTTACCAGGTGTTCACCATATGAATGATTTTTATCTCTATGTATGGGATGTGTATTGAAATATGAAATCTTGTGGTCTATTGTTACGATTTGATATATATATATAGGTTAAACCTATAACTCACCAACATTTTTGTTGACGTTTAAAGCATGTTTATTCTCAGGTGAATATTAAGAGCTTCCGCTGTTGCATACTAAAATAAGGACAAGATTTGGAGTCCATGTTTGTATGATATTGTGTAAAAACTGCATTCAAGAAACTGATTTCGATGTAACATATTTGTATTGTAAACCATTATGTAATGGTCGTGTGTAAACAGGATATTTTAGATTATCATTATTTGATAATCTACGTAAAGCTTTTTAAACCTTTATTTATGAAATAAAGGTTATGGTTTGTTTTAAAAATGAATGCAGTCTTTGAAAAACGTCTCATATAGAGGTCAAAACCTCGCAACGAAATCAATTAATATGGAACGTTTTTAATCAATAAGAACGGGACATTTCAGTTGGTATCCGAGCGTTGGTCTTAGAGAACCAGAATTTTGCATTAGTGTGTCTTATCGAGTTTGTTAGGATGCATTAGTGAGTCTGGACTTCGACCGTGTTTACTTGAAAAATGATTGCTTAACAAATTTTGTTGAAAACTATATATTTTTAACATGTGAATATTATGTGATATATTAATCTCTTAACGCGTTTGATATTATGTGATAGATGTCTACCTCTAGAACAAGTCCCATTGACTCACCTAATAATAATGAAGAGTCAAATGTAAATTGGAATGATTCGTGGACTTATTCACAAGTTCCCGAAGAGGAACCGGAAGAAGAGTCGGAACCAGAAGAAGAATCGGAACCGGAAGAAGAATCGGAACCGGATGAAGAAATAGAACCGGTGGGGGAAATAATAAAACGGTTAAGTAAAAGAAAATCCTCAACCAACCGACCAAGGTTAATTATGGTCAATGGTGTTTCCGCTAAGGAAGCAAAATATTGGGAGGATTACCAATTCTCCGATGAATCGGATTCTGACGAGAATTCCGATGATGTTATAGAAATTACCCCAACTGAATTTAAAAAGGCAAAAGAAAATAATAAGGGAAAGGGCATAAAAATAGAGAAATCTAATTCCAACCCCGATGAACTTTATATGTATCGTCAACCCCCGAAGTCCTTAAGTTGTAACAATGACCCGGGAACCTCTAAACCACCAGGTTTTTCTAAACCAATGTGGAAAACGACGGCTCGTATTAGGGGAACATCATATATCCCTAGAAACTTGGCAAAACGAACCAAAACCGAAGAAGAAGAAACAAGTGAGTCGGAATAAGATAGTTGTATTCGTGTAGTGTAATATATGTAATATAGTGTGCTTATGCTTTATGATATATGTAAAAATTGCTTGTAATAATAAGTATTTTTTTTATGAATCTAACTCTTGTCTATTTTACAGTATAAAAACACAAAATGGATAGACAACCCAATATTTTAAGAGACCTACCCGGAGACATGATTGATGAAATCTTGTCTAGAGTCGGTCAGAATTCTTCGGCACAACTATTTAAGGAGAGATCAGTTTGTAAGACATTCGAAGAACGTTCCAAGAATGCCTTGGTTTATAAAAGGCTTTCGTTCGAAAGATGGGGGATATCACATTGGGAAATCCATAAGTTACGATGTGTTTACTTTGACGCATATATTGCGGAGAACCCAAATGCTATTTTACGCAATGGGTTAAGAAATTATTTTGACTCAATATATCCGAATATTGGACTTCGTGATTTAGAAAAAGCGGCTAACATGCAACATAAAGAAGCATGTTATGCTTACGGATTAGTAATGTTCGCTTCTCACCAAAGTGAGAACAAGAACATCGGCCTACAACTATTAAACAAAACGTTCCCACAAGTGACGGAGTCGGTAATTGGGGTAAGAAATGAGGTTTTTAGATTGTTACGGGACTGTTGGACATTACGTAACCCTCGTCCCTTTGACGACGTTACAACACGCTGTCTTATCAACGGCCATAACGGTTATGTTCCACAAGACCAAGGATGGGAAGTAGTCCTAGTAAAACCAGAATGCATGACTTGTTTCTGGACGTATGAATTACGTGTCTTTATTGCCTTTCCTGAACGACTTGTGTACTAGCTAGAATTATCTTCACAACTATCTTGTATCAAAGTTATTGTGTGCTATATTTCATGCTTTATGTAAAATAAGCGGTATTGTAAGTTTGTAAAATATTGTATAAAAGTTTGAACGCGAAATATTATTATAATCAGTTTTTCATATAGAATTGTAGTAGTTGAATTGTATATTAGCTACTAAGTATGAACTTAACGGGTAGGTACTACCCGAATTTAAACTTATAAAACGCTAATATGAAGAAAAAGCTTTTATAAATGAGTTCATATTATGCTATGAAATACTATTAACTACTCTTAATATTCTGTATGATTAACTTGTTCCATTTGACTATTTTGAAGGAAATGGCACCAACTACTCGACACACCGTGAATATGAATGAAGAGGAATTCCGTACTTTTCTAGCTTCAAAAATAGCCGCAGTACAGGCTGCGCTACATACCAACAATAACCTTGGATCTAGCAGTACAGGAAATCGTGTAGGATGCACCTACAAAGAATTCACTGCCTGCAAACCTTTGGAATTTGATGGAACCGAAGGACCGATCGGATTGAAACGGTGGACCGAGAAGGTCGAATTGGTGTTTGCCATAAGTAAGTGTACTGAAGAGGACAAAGTAAAGTACGCTACGCATACCTTCACAGGTTCTGCGTTAACATGGAATACCTATCTAGAGCAAGTGGGACAAGACGATGCGTACGCACTACCGTGGTCAGCATTCAAGCACTTGATGAACGAGAAGTACCGTCCCAGAACCGAGGTCAATAAGCTCAAGACAGAACTTAGAGGGTTACGAACCCAAGGATTTGATATTACCACGTACGAAAGACGATTCACAGAATTGTGCCTATTATGTCCGGGAGCATTCGAAGATGAGGAAGAGAAGATCGACGCGTTTGTGAAAGGATTACCGGAAAGAATCCAAGAAGATATAAGTTCACACGAGCCCGCCTCCATACAACAGGCATGTAGAATGGCTCACAAACTAGTGAACCAGATTGAAGAAAGAATTAAAGAACAGACTACTGAAGAGACCAATGTGAAGCAAGTCAAAAGAAAGTGAGAGGAAAATGGTGATAAGAATCACCAATACAACAACAACAGCAATTACAACAATAATCGCAACAATTATCCCGACAATCGCAACATCAATCGCAACTACAACAAACGGCCCAACAACAACAACAACAACAACAACAGTAACTACAACAATCATCCCAACAACAATAATAACCGCAACAACAACAACAACAATCAGAAGCAGCTATGCCAAAGGTGTGAAAAGTATCACTCGGGGTTCTGCACCAAATTTTGCAACAAGTGTAAAAGAAATGGTCATAGCGCGGCGAAGTGTGAGGTCTACGGACCAGGGGTTAATAGAACGAAAGGAACAAATGGTGTCGGAACGAGTAATGTCGGAGCAAGTAGTGTCGGAGCAAGTTATGCCAATGTAGTTTGTTATAAATGTGGAAAACCGGGCCACATTATTAGAAATTGCCCGAACCAGGAGAACACGAATGGACAAGGCCGCGGAAGAGTTTTCAATATTAATGCGGCAGAGGCACAGGAAGACCCGGAGCTTGTTACGGGTACGTTTCTTATTGACAATAAATCTGCTTACGTTTTATTTGATTCGGGTGCGGATAGAAGCTATATGAGTAGAGATTTTTGTGCTAAATTAAGTTGTCCATTGACGCCTTTGGATAGTAAATTTTTACTCGAATTAGCAAATGGTAAATTAATTTCAGCAGATAATATATGTCGGAATCGAGAAATTAAACTGGTTAGCGAAACATTTAAGATTGACTTGATACCAGTAGAGTTAGGGAGTTTTGATGTGATAATCGGTATGGACTGGTTGAAAGAAGTGAAAGCAGAGATCGTTTGTTACAAAAATACAATTCGCATTATACGAGAAAAAGGAAAACCCTTAATGGTGTACGGAGAAAAGGGCAACACGAAGCTACATCTTATTAGTAATTTGAAGGCACAAAAACTAATAAGAAAAGGTTGCTATGCTGTTCTAGCACACGTCGAGAAAGTACAAACTGAAGAAAAGAGCATCAATGATGTTCCCGTCGCAAAAGAATTTCCCGATGTATTTCCGAAAGAATTACCGGGATTACCCCCACATCGATCCGTTGAATTTCAAATAGATCTTGTACCAGGAGCTGCACCAATAGCTCGTGCTCCTTACAGACTCGCACCCAGCGAGATGAAAGAACTGAAAAGCCAATTACAAGAACTTTTAGAGCATGGTTTCATTCGACCAAGCACATCACCGTGGGGAGCTCCTGTTTTGTTTGTCAAGAAGAAAGATGGTACATTCAGGTTGTGTATCGACTACCGAGAGTTGAACAAACTTACCATCAAGAACCGCTACCCACTACCGAGAATTGACGACTTATTTGATCAACTACAAGGCTCGTCTGTTTATTCAAAGATTGACTTACGTTCCGGGTATCATCAAATGCGGGTGAAAGAAGATGATATTCCAAAGACTGCTTTCAGAACACGTTACGGTCATTACGAGTTTATGGTCATGCCATTTGGTTTAACTAATGCACCAGCTGTGTTCATGGACCTTATGAACCGAGTGTGTGGACCATACCTTGACAAGTTTGTCATTGTTTTCATTGATGACATACTTATTTACTCAAAGAATGACCAAGAACACGGTGAACATTTGAGAAAGGTGTTAGAAGTATTGAGGAAGGAAGAATTGTACGCTAAATTTTCAAAGTGTGCATTTTGGTTGGAAGAAGTTCAATTCCTCGGTCACATAGTGAACAAAAAAGGTATTAAGGTGGATCCGGCAAAGATAGAAACTGTTGAAAAGTGGGAAATCCCGAAAACTCCGAAACACATACGCTAGTTTTTAGGACTAGCTGGTTACTACAGAAGGTTCATCCAAGACTTTTCCAGAATAGCAAAACCTTTGACTACATTAACGCATAAAGGGAAGAAATTTGAATGGAAGGATGAACAAGAGAAAGCGTTTCAGTTATTGAAGAAAAAGCTAACTACGGCACCTATATTGTCATTGCCTGAAGGGAATGATGATTTTGTGATTTATTGTGATGCATCAAAGCAAGGTCTCGGTTGTGTATTAATGCAACGAACGAAGGTGATTGCTTATGCGTCTAGACAATTGAAGATTCACGAACAAAATTATACGACGCATGATTTGGAATTAGGCGCGGTTGTTTTTGCATTAAAGACTTGGAGGCACTACTTATATGGGGTCAAAAGTATTATATATACTGACCACAAAAGTCTTCAACACATATTTAATCAGAAACAACTGAATATGAGGCAGCGTAGGTGGATTGAATTATTGAATGATTACGACTTTGAGATTCGTTACCACCCGGGGAAGGCAAATGTGGTAGCCGATGCCTTGAGCAGGAAGGACAGAGAACCCATTCGAGTAAAATCTATGAATATAATGATTCATAATAACCTTACTACTCAAATAAAGGAGGCGCAACAAGGAGTTTTAAAAGAGGGAAATTTAAAGGATGAAATACCCAAAGGATTGGAGAAGCATCTTAATATTCGGAAAGACGGAACCCGGTATAGGGCTGAAAGGATTTGGGTACCAAAATTTGGAGATATGAGAGAAATGATACTTAGAGAAGCTCATAAAACCAGATACTCAATACATCCTGGAACGGGGAAGATGTACAAGGATCTCAAGAAACATTTTTGGTGGCCGGGTATGAAAGCCGATGTTGCTAAATACGTAGGAGAATGTTTGACGTGTTCTAAGGTCAAAGCTGAGCATCAGAAACCATCAGGTCTACTTCAATAACCCGAAATCCCAGAATGGAAATGGGAAAACATTACCATGGATTTCATCACTAAATTGCCAAGGACTGCAAGTGGTTTTGATACTATTTGGGTAATAGTTGATCGTCTCACCAAATCAGCACACTTCCTGCCAATAAGAGAAGATGACAAGATGGAGAAGTTAGCACGACTGTATTTGAAGGAAGTCGTCTCCAGACATGGAATACCAATCTCTATTATCTCTGATAGGGATGGCAGATTTATTTCAAGATTCTGGCAGACATTACAGCAAGCATTAGGAACTCGTCTAGACATGAGTACTGCCTATCATCCACAAACTGATGGGCAGAGCGAAAGGACGATACAAACGCTTGAAGACATGCTACGAGCATGTGTTATTGATTTCGGAAACAGTTGGGATCGACATCTACCGTTAGCAGAATTTTCCTACAACAACAGCTACCATTCAAGCATTGAGATGGCGCCGTTTGAAGCACTTTATGGTAGAAAGTGCAGGTCTCCGATTTGTTGGAGTGAAGTGGGGGATAGACAGATTACGGGTCCGGAGATTATACAAGAAACTACCGAGAAGATCATCCAAATTCAACAACGGTTGAAAACCGCCCAAAGTCGACAAAAGAGCTACGCTGACATTAAAAGAAAAGATATAGAATTTGAAATTGGAGAGATAGTCATGCTTAAAGTTGCACCTTGGAAAGGCGTTGTTCGATTTGGTAAACGAGGGAAATTAAATCCAAGGTATATTGGACCATTCAAGATTATTGATCGTGTCGGACCAGTAGCTTACCGACTTGAGTTACCTCAACAACTCGCGACTGTACATAACACTTTCCACGTCTCGAATTTGAATAAATGTTTTGCTAAAGAAAATCTCACTATTCCGTTAGATGAAATCCAAATCAACGAAAAACTCCAATTCATCGAAGAACCCGTCGAAATAATGGATCGTGAGGTTAAAAGACTTAAGCAAAACAAGATACCAATTGTTAAGGTTCGATGGAATGCTCGTAGAGGACCCGAGTTCACCTGGGAGCGTGAAGATCAGATGAAGAAGAAATACCCGCATCTATTTCCAGAAGATTCATCAACACCTTCAACAGCTTAAAATTTCGGGACGAAATTTATTTAACGGGTAGGTACTGTAGTGACCCGAACTTTTCCATGTTTATATATATTAATTGAGATTGATATTTACATGATTAAATGTTTTCAACATGTTAAGCAATCAAACTTGTTAAGACTTGATTAATTGAAATATGTTTCATATAGACAATTGACCACCCAAGTTGACCGGCGATTCACGAACGTTAAAACTTGTAAAAACGACATGACGATATATATATGGATATACATATGGTTAACATGAGATTATGATAAGTAAGTATCTCCATAAGTATATTAACAATGAGTTATATACATATAAACAAGACTACTAACTTAAGGATTTCGAAACGAGACATATATGTAACGATTATCGTTGTAACGACGTTTAAATGTATATATATCATATTAAGATATATTAATTTATCATAATATCATGATAATATAATAATTTAACATCTCATTAGGTATAATAAACAATGGGTTAACAACATTAATTGAGATCGTTAACTTAAAGGTTTCAAAACAACACTTACATGTAACGACTAACGATGACTTAACGACTCAGTTAAAATGTATATACATGTAGTGTATTTAGATGTATTAAAATACTTTTGGAAGACTTCAAGACATATATCAAAACACTCATACTTAACGAAAATGGTTACAGTTACTTTCCCATTCTTTTCTTTCATCAAGAATTCTAGTCGTATTCTTACCCGTATTATACACAGCTTCAAAACGTACTTACTATGGGTATATACCAATAGGAACTAGGATGGGATTCCACTCTTGATTATGTCATGTATGACTAATCAATTTTAACTTCTACCATGAGCTAGTCAACTAACTAGAACTCCTTTTAACCCCACTCACCACTCACCAATTACAACTCATCATTCACTCCATTTCACTTCCAATTCTCTTTCTAATTCTCTCTCAACACACACACACTATTATGAACGTATTTTTCCAGTAGTTAATCATCATCTTCATCAAAAATCACTTCAAAAATCAAGCTATAATCATCATAGGAAGAACACTTCAAGAACACTTCAAAAATCCCTTCAAGTTTACTAATTTACTTCCAAGCTTTCTAATCCATTCCAAGTAATCATCTAAGATCAAGAAACCTTTGTTATATACAGTAGGTTATCTTTCTTATTCAAGGTAATATTCATATTCAAACTTTGATTCAATTTCTATAACTATAAACTATCTTAATTCGAGTAAAAATCTTACTTGAACTTGTTTTTGTGTCATGATCCTACTTCAAGTACTTTCAAGCCATCCAAGATCCTTTGAAGCTAGATCATTTCTTGTCACTTCCAGTAGGTTTACCTACTAAACTTGAGGTAGTAATGATGTTCATAACATCATTTGATTCATATATATAAAACTATCTTATTCGAAGGTTTAAACTCGTAATCACTAGAACATAGTTTAGTTAATTCTAAACTTGTTCGCAAACAAAAGTTAATCCTTCTAACTTGACTTTTAAAATTAACTAAACACATGTTCTATATCTATATGATATGCTAACTTAATGATTTAAAACCTGGAAACACGAAAAACACCGTAAAACCGGATTTACGCCGTCGTAGTAACACCGCGGGCTGTTTTGGGTTAGTTAATCAAAAACTATGATAAACTTTGAGTTAAAAGTTGTTATTCTGAGAAAATGATTTTTATTATGAACATGAAACTATATCCAAAAATTATGGTTAAACTCAAAGTGGAAGTATGTTTTCTAAAATGGTCATCTAGACGTCGTTCTTTCGACTGAAATGACTACCTTTACAAAAACGACTTGTAACTTATTTTTCCGACTATAAACCTATACTTTTTCTATTTAGATTCATAAAATAGAGTTCGATATGAAACCATAGCAATTTGATTCACTCAAAACGGATTTAAAATGAAGAAGTTATGGGTAAAACAAGATTGGATAATTTTTCTCATTTTAGCTACGTGAAAATTGGTAACAAATCTATTCCAACCATAACTTAATCAACTTGTATTGTATATTATGTAATCTTGAGATACCATAGACACGTATACAATGTTTCGACCTATCATGTCGACACATCTATATATATTTCGGAACAACCATAGACACTCTATATGTGAATGTTGGAGTTAGCTATACAGGGTTGAGGTTGATTCCAAAATATATATAGTTTGAGTTGTGATCAATACTGAGATACGTATACACTTGGTCGTGGATTGATTCAAGATAATATTTATCAATTTATTTCTGTACATCTAACTGTGGACAACTAGTTGTAGGTTACTAACGAGGACAGCTGACTTAATAAACTTAAAACATCAAAATATATTGAAAGTGTTGTAAACGTATTTTGAACATACTTTAATATATATGTATATATTGTTATAGGTTCGTGAATCAACAGTGGCCAAGTCTTACTTCCCGACGAAGTAAAAATCTGTGAAAGTGAGTTATAGTCCCACTTTTAAAATCTAATATTTTTGGGATGAGAATACATGCAGGTTTTATAAATGATTTACAAAATAGACACAAGTACGTGTGGGTGCGTAGGTCATGCATCAATGCCTAAATGTCCCGAAATTTCTTCAAAATGTTCGGGTTCGGGTAACGTCGTTAGGTTCCTTTATAGAAATTCAATCTGGGTCTCGTGTCGTGTTGTACATGTAACAAGTAGTAATACGATATGTTTTGAGGCGACTCCCAAGTCTTTGGGTATGGCTGAGCATCAGTGGAAGACACTCTGACCTTGTGAAAGGAGATGCCTTCCCGAGCTCTCCAATGCCTAAGAGTGTTAGGGACCTAAGTCCAGAAGTGTCGTTAGATCGTCGAGTAGTGGTGAGGGATGAAAGGGATAAGTGACAGTCATGAAAGCGTACAGAATACGGGTCAACTCGCGGAAACTGAACATCCTTCTGACGTTCATACGTTGTACGTGGCTAATTAGAGTGAGCTCGGGGTGCGGTTACTCTGACAAGTCCTTACATATCTCCTCCTCCGAGGATCAACTTCAGTGGGCTTGTAATCCGAGGGGTACTCTTCCTAGATTGCGTGAAGAATCGTTTCGATCTTCGGAACTGTGGAACGATAGTAACAAGTGGATTACAATACTAATCCTTAAGGTTAGACTTGTGGGAAAAGCGTTCAGAAAAACATCTGAACTAGGTAAGTTTTCCGAGTCGGTACAACGGATAGTAGGCATGTCGTAAGTACGTAATCAGGCACTACAGCAACCTAGATAGTCTACAGCAGTATATAGCATGGCAATATTAACAGTACTAAACAGAAGTAACATGCAATCGAAAGCAGATAGTAGCATGCACTAGCGAGGATAAGCAATAGCATACACCGAGTTCACATAGCAGTAAGAGTAAGCAGTAGCATGCAGCAGACCATACAGCAGTAGAAGTAAGTAGTGACATGCAGTAGTAGTAAGCAGTAACATGCAGTTACATAACACAGTAGCATGCAGCAGGTTCCGCAGAAATAAGTAAACAAGCAAGTTGTAGATTAGTCCTATTAGCGAATCCTACTCGACTCGGTCAAGACTCACTAATGCAACCTAATTCCCTACAACCAATGCTCTGATACCAACTGTGACGCCCCGTACAAAATCATCGTGTACGGTACATCAACAACAGGATCATTACTGAAATGTCCCGTTCTTATTGATTAAAAACGTTCCATATTAACTGATTTCGTTGCGAGGTTTTGACCTCTATATGAGACGTTTTTCAAAGACTGCATTCATTTTAAAACATACCATAACCTTTATTTCATCAATAAAGGTTTAAAAAGCTTTATGTAGATTATCAAATAATGATAATCTAAAATATCCTATTTACACACGACCATTACATAATGGTTTACAATACAAATATGTTACAACAAAATAAGTTTCTTGAATGCAGTTTTTACACAATATCATACAAGCATGGACTCCAAATCTCGTCCTTATTTAAGTATGCGACAGCGGAAGCTCTTAATAATCACCTGAGAATAAACATGCTTAAAACGTTAACAAAAATGTTGGTGAGTTATAGGTTTAACCTATATATATCAAATCATAATAATAGACCACAAGATTTCATATTTCAATACACATCCCATACATAGAGATAAAAATCATTCATATGGTGAACACCTGGTAACCGACTTTAACAAGATGCATATATAAGAATATCCCCATCATTCCGGGACACCCTTCGGATATGATATAAATTTCGAAGTACTAAAGCATCCGGTACTTTGGATGGGGTTTGTTAGGCCCAATAGATCTATCTTTAGGATTCGCGTCAATTAGGGTGTCTGTTCCCTAATTCTTAGATTACCAAACTTAATAAAAAGGGGCATATTCGATTTTGATAATTCAACCATAGAATGTAGTTTCACGTACTTGTGTCTATTTTGTAAATCATTTATAAAACCTGCATGTATTCTCATCCCAAAAATATTAGATTTTAAAAGTGGGACTATAACTCACTTTCACAGATTTTTACTTCGTCGGGAAGTAAGACTTGGCCACTGGTTGATTCACGAACCTATAACAATATATACATATATATCAAAGTATGTTCAAAATATATTTACAACACTTTTAATATATTTTGATGTTTTAAGTTTATTAAGTCGGCTGTCCTCGTTAATAACCTACAACTAGTTGTCCACAGTTAGATGTACAGAAATAAATCGATAAATATTATCTTGAATCAATCCACGACCCAGTGTATACGTATCTCATTATTGATCACAACTCAAACTATATATATTTTGGAATCAACCTCAACCCTGTATAGCTAACTCCAACATTCACATATAGAGTGTCTATGGTTGTTCCGAAATATATATAGATGTGTCGACATGATCGGTCGAAACATTGTATACGTGTCTATGGTATCTCAAGATTACATAATATACAATACAAGTTGATTAAGTTATGGTTGGAATAGATTTATTACCAATTTTCACGTAGCTAAAATGAGAAAAATTATCCAATCTTGTTTTACCCATAACTTCTTCATTTTAAATCCGTTTTGAGTGAATCAAATTGCTATGGTTTCATATTGAACTCTATTTTATGAATCTAAACAGAAAAATTATAGGTTTATAGTCGGAAAAATAAGTTACAAGTCATTTTTGTAAAGGTAGTCATTTCAGTCGAAAGAACGACGTCTAGATGACCATTTTAGAAAACATACTTCCACTTTGAGTTTAACCATAATTTTTGGATATAGTTTCATGTTCATAATAAAAATCATTTTCCCAGAATAACAACTTTTAAATCAAAGTTTATCATAGTTTTTAATTAACTAACCCAAAACAGCCCGCGGTGTTACTACGACGGCGTAAATCCGGTTTTACGGTGTTTTTCGTGTTTCCAGGTCTTAAATCATTAAGTTAGCATATCATATAGATATAGAACATGTGTTTAGTTGATTTTAAAAGTCAAGTTAGAAGGATTAACTTTTATTTGCAAACAAGTTTAGAATTAACTAAACTATGTTCTAGTGATTACAAGTTTAAACCTTCGAATAAGATAGCTTTATATGTATGAATCGAATGATGTTATGAACATCATTACTACCTCAAGTTCCTTGGATAAACCTACTGGAAATGAGAAAAATAGATCTAGCTTCAAAGGATCCTTGGATGGCTTGAAAGTTCTTGAAGCAGAATCATGACACGAAAACAATTTCAAGTAAGATTTCCACTCGAAATAAGATTGTTATAGTTATAGAAATTGAATTAAAGTTTGAATATGATTATTACCTTGTATTAGAAAGATAACCTACTGTAAGTAACAAAGGTTTCTTGATCTTGGATGATTACTTGGAATGGATTTAGAAAACTTGGAAGTAAACTTGCAATCTTGGAAGTATTCTTGATTTTATGAAACTAGAACTTTTGGAATTTATGAAGAACACTTAGAACTTGAAGATAGAACTTGAGAGAGATCAATTAGATGAAGAAAATTGAAGAATGAAAGTGTTTGTAGGTGTTTTTGGTCGTTGGTGTATGGATTAGATATAAAGGATATGTAATTTTGTTTTCATGTAAATAAGTCATGAATGATTACTCATATTTTTGTAATTTTATGAGATATTTCATGCTAGTTGCCAAATGATGGTTCCCACATGTGTTAGGTGACTCACATGGGCTACTAAGAGCTAATCATTGGAGTGTATATACCAATAGTACATACATCTAAAAGCTGTGTATTGTACGAGTACGAATACGGGTGCATACGAGTAGAATTGTTGATGAAACTGAACGAGGATGTAATTGTAAGCATTTTTGTTAAGTAGAAGTATTTTGATAAGTGTCTTGAAGTCTTTAAAAAGTGTATGAATACATATTAAAACACTACATGTATATACATTTTAACTGAGTCGTTAAGTCATCGTTAGTCGTTACATGTAAATGTTGTTTTGAAACCTTTAGGTTAACGATCTTGTTGAATGTTGTTAACCCATTGTTTATTATAACAAATGAGATGTTAAATTGTTATATTATCATAATATTATGATATATAATATATCTTAGTATGATATATATACAGTTAAATGTCGTTACAACGATAATCGTTACATATATGTCTCGTTTCGAAATCATTAAGTTTGTAGTCTTATTTTTACATATGTATTTCATTGTTAATACACTTAATAATATATTTACTTATCATTTAACATAATTAACCAAGTGTATCAATATCTTAATATGATTCATATGTACCTAGTAAGACGTTGTTATAACGATAATCGTTATATATATCGTTTTCGAGTTTCTTAAATTAATAGTCTCATTTTTATGTATATAACTCATTGTTAAAATACCTAATGGGATACATACTTATAATAAAATCATGTTAACTATATATATAACCATATATATGTCATCGTATATTTTTTACAAGTTTTAACGTTCGTGAATCACCGGCCAACTTGGGTGGTCAATTGTCTATATGAAACCTATATCAATTAATCAAGTCTTAACAAGTTTGATTGAATAACATGTTGGAAACACTTAATCATGTAAATAACAATTTCATTTAATATATATATATATATATATATATATATATATATATATATATATATATATATATATATATATATATATAAACATGGAAAAGTTCGGGTCACTACAGTACCTACCCGTTAAATAAATTTCGTCCCGAAATTTTAAGCAGTTGGAGGTGTTGACGTATCTTCTGGAAATAAATGCGGGTATTTCTTCTTCATCTTATCTTCACGCTCCCAGGTGAACTCGGGTCCTCTACGAGCATTCCATCGAACCTTAACAATCGGTATCTTGTTTTGTTTAAGTCTCTTAACCTCACGATCCATTATTTCGACGGGTTCTTCAATGAATTGAAGTTTTTCATTAATTTGGATTTCGTCCAACGGAATAGCGAGATCTTCTTTAGCGAAACATTTCTTCAAATTTGAGACGTGAAAAGTGTTATGTACAGCTGCGAGTTGTTGAGGTAGCTCCAGTTGGTAAGCTACTGGTCCGACACGATCTATAATCTTGAATGGTCCAATGTACCTTGGATTTAGTTTCCCCCGTTTACCAAATTGAACAACGCCTTTCCAAGGTGAAACCTTAAGCATGACCATTTCTCCAATTTCAAACTCTATATCTTTTCTTTTACTGTCCGCGTAGCTCTTTTGTTGACTTTGAGCGGTTTTCAACCGTTGTTGAATTTGGATGATCTTCTCGGTAGTTTCTTGTATTATCTCTGGACCCGTAATCTGTCTATCCCCCACTTCACTCCAACAAATCGGAGACCCGCACTTTCTACCATAAAGTGCTTCAAACGGCGCCATCTCAATGCTAGAATGATAACTGTTGTTATAGGAAAATTCTGCTAACGGTAGGTGTCGATCCCAACTGTTTCCGAAATCAATAACACATGCTCGTAGCATGTCTTCAAGCATTTGTATCGTCCTTTTGCTCTGCCCATCAGTTTGTGGATGATAGGCAGTACTCATGTCTAGACGAGTTCCTAATGCTTGCTGTAATGTCTGCCAGAATCTTGAAATAAATCTGCCATCCCTATCAGAGATAATAGAGATTGGTATTCCATGTCTGGAGATGACTTCCTTCAAATACAGTCGTGCTAACTTATCCATCTTGTCATCTTCTCTTATTGACAGGAAGTGTGCTGATTTGGTGAGACGATCAACTATTACCCAAATAGTATCAAAACCACTTGCAGTCCTTGGCAATTTAGTGATGAAATCCATGGTAATGTTTTCCCATTTCCATTCCGGGATTTCGGGTTGTTGAAGTAGACCTGATGGTTTCTGATGCTCAGCTTTGACCTTAGAACACGTCAAACATTCTCCTACATATTTAGCAACATCGGCTTTCATACCCGGTCACCAAAAATATTTCCTGAGATCCTTGTACATCTTCCCCGTTCCAGGATGTATTGAGTATCTGGTTTTATGAGCTTCTCTAAGTACCATTTCTCTCATATCTCCAAATTTTGGTACCCAAATCCTTTCAGCCCTATACCGGGTTCCGTCTTCCCGAATATTAAGATGCTTCTCCGATCCTTTGGGTATTTCATCCTTTAAATTTCCCTCTTTTAAAACTCCTTGTTGCGCCTCCTTTATTTGAGTAGTAAGGTTATTATGAATCATTATATTCATAGATTTTACTCGAATGGGTTCTCTGTCCTTCCTGATCAAGGCATCGGCTACCACATTTGCCTTCCCCGGGTGGTAACGAATCTCAAAGTCGTAATCATTCAACAATTCAATCCACCTACGCTGCCTCATATTCAGTTGTTTCTGATTAAATATGTGTTGAAGACTTTTGTGGTCGGTATATATAATACTTTTGACCCCATATAAGTAGTGCCTCCAAGTCTTTAATGCAAAAACAACCGCGCCTAATTCCAAATCATGCGTCGTATAATTTTGTTCGTGAATCTTCAATTGTCTAGACGCATAAGCAATCACCTTCGTTCGTTGCATTAATACACAACCGAGACCTTGCTTTGATGCGTCACAATAAATCACAAAATCATCATTCCCTTCAGGCAATGACAATATAGGTGCCGTAGTTAGCTTTTTCTTCAATAAATGAAACGTTTTCTCTTGTTCATCATTCCATTCAAATTTCTTCCCTTTATGCGTTAATGCAGTCAAGGGTTTTGCTATTCTGGAAAAGTCTTGGATGAACCTTCTGTATTAACCAGCTAGTCCTAAAAACTGGCGTATGTGTTTCGGAGTTTTCCGGGTTTCCCACTTTTCAACAGTTTCTATCTTTGCCGGATCCACCTTAATACCTTCTTTGTTCACTATGTGACCGAGGAATTGAACTTCTTCCAACCAAAATGCACACTTTGAAAACTTAGCGTACAATTCTTCCTTCCTCAATACTTCTAACACCTTTCTCAAATGTTCACCGTGTTCTTGGTCATTCTTTGAGTAAATAAGTATGTCATCAATGAAAACAATGACAAACTTGTCAAGGTATGGTCCACACACTCGGTTCATAAGGTCCATGAACACAGCTGGTGCATTAGTTAAACCAAACGGCATGACCATAAACTCGTAATGACCGTAACATGTTCTGAAAGCAGTCTTTGGAATATCATCTTCTTTCACCCGCATTTGATGATACCCAGAACGTAAGTCAATCTTTGAATAAACAGACGAGCCTTGTAGTTGATCAAATAAGTCGTCGATTCTCGGTAGTGGGTAGCGGTTCTTGATGGTAAGTTTGTTCAACTCTCGGTAGTCGATACACAACCTGAATGTACCATCTTTCTTCTTGACAAACAAAACAGGAGCTCCCCACGGTGATGTGCTTGGTCGAATGAAACCACGCTCTAAAAGTTCTTGTAATTGGCTTTGCAGTTCTTTCATCTCGCTGGGTGCGAGTCTGTAAGGAGCACGAACTATTGGTGCAGCTCCTGGTACAAGATCTATTTGAAATTCAACGGATCGATGTGGGGGTAATCCCAGTAATTCTTTCGGAAATACATCGGGAAATTCTTTTGCAATGGGAACATCATTGATGCTCTTTTCTTCAGTTTCTACTTTCTCGACGTGTGCTAGAATAGCATAGCAACCTTTTCTTATTAGTTTTTGTGCCTTCAAATTACTAATAAGATGTAGCTTCGTGTTGCCCTTTTCTCCGTACACCATTAAGGGTTTTCTTTTTTCTCGTATAATGCGAATTGCATTTTTGTAACAAACGATCTCTGCTTTCACTTCTTTCAACCAGTCCATACTGATTATCACATCAAAACTCCCTAACTCTACTGGTATCAAATCAATCTTAAATGTTTCGCTAACCAGTTTAATTTCTCGATTCCGACATATATTATCTGCTGAAATTAATTTACCATTTGCTAATTCGAGTAAAAATTTACTATCCAAAGGCGTCAATGGACAACTTAATTTAGCACAAAAATCTCTACTCATATAGCTTCTATCCGCACCCGAATCAAATAAAACGTAAGCAGATTTATTGTCAATAAGAAACGTACCCGTAACAAGCTCCGGGTCTTCCTGTGGCTCTGCCGCATTAATATTGAAAACTCTTCCGCGGCCTTGTCCATTCGTGTTCTCCTGGTTCGGGCAATTTCTAATAATGTGGCCCGATTTTCCACATTTATAACAAACTACATTGGCATAACTTGCTCCGACACTACTTGCTCCGCCATTACTCGTTCCGACACCATTTGTTCCTTTCGTTCTATTAAACCCTGGTCCGTAGACCTCACACTTCGCCGCGCTATGACCATTTCTTTTACACTTGTTGCAAAATTTGGTGCAGAACCCCGAGTGATACTTTTCACACCTTTGGCATAGCTGCTTCTGATTGTTGTTGTTGTTGCGGTTATTATTTTTGTTGGGATGATTGTTGTAGTTGCTGTTGTTGTTGTTGTTGGGCCGTTTGTTGTAGTTGCGATTGATGTTGCGATTGTTGGGATAATTGTTGCGATTATTGTTATAATTGCTGTTGTTGTTGTATTGGTGATTCTTATCACCGTTTTCCTCCCACTTTCTTTTGACTTGCTTCACATTGGCCTCTTCAGCAGTCTGTTCTTTAATTCTTTCTTCAATCTGGTTCACTAGTTTGTGAGCCATTCTACATGCCTGTTGTATGGAGGCGGGCTCGTGTGAACTTATATCTTCTTGGATTCTTTCCGGTAATCCTTTCACAAACGCATCGATCTTCTCTTCCTCATCTTCGAATGCTCCCGGACACAATAGGCACAATTCTGTGAATCGTCTTTCATACGTGGTAATATCAAATCCTTGGGTTCGTAACCCTCTAAGTTCTGTCTTGAGCTTATTGACCTCGGTTCTGGGACGCTACTTCTCGTTCATCAAGTGCTTGAATGCTGACCACGGTAGTGTGTACGCATCGTCTTGTCCCACTTGCTCTAGATAGGTATTCCACCATGTTAACGCAGAACCTGTGAAGGTATGTGTAGCGTACTTCACTTTGTCCTCTTCAGTACACTTACTTATGGCAAACACCGATTCGACCTTCTCGGTCCACCGTTTTAATCCGATCGGTCCTTCGGTTCCATCAAATTCCAAAGGTTTGCAGCCAGTGAATTCTTTGTAGGTGCATCCTACACGATTTCCTGTACTGCTAGATCCAAGGTTATTGTTGGTATGTAGCGCAGCCTGTACTGCGGCTATGTTTGAAGCTAGAAAAGTACGGAATTCCTCTTCATTCATATTCACGGTGTGTCGAGTAGTTGGTGCCATTTCCTTCAAAATAGTCAAATGGAACAAGTTAATCATACAAAATATTAAGAGTAGTTAATAGTATTTCGTAGCATAATATGAACTCATTTATAAAAGCTTTTTCTTCATATTAGCATTTTATAAGTTTAAATTCGGGTAGTACCTACCCGTTAAGTTCATACTTAGTAGCTAATATACAATTCAACTACTACAATTCTATATGAAAAACTGATTATAATAATATTTCGCGTTCAAACTTTTACACAATATTTTACAAACTTACAATACCGCTTATTTTACATATAGCATGAAATATAGCACACAATAAATTTGATACAAGATGGTTGTGAAGATAATTCTAGCTAGTACACAAGTCGTTCAGCAAAGGCAATAAAGACACGTAATTCATACGTCCAGAAACAAGTCATGCATTCTGGTTTTACTAGGATTACTTCCCATCCTTGGTCTTGTGGAACATAACCCTTATGGCCGTTGATAAGACAGCGTGTTGTAACGTCGTCAAAGGGACGAGGGTTACGTAATGTCCAACAGTCCCGTAACAATCTAAAAACCTCATTTCTTACCCCAATTACCGACTCCGTCACTTGTGGGAACGTTTTGTTTAATAGTTGTAGCCCGATGTTCTTGTTCTCACTTTGGTGAGAAGCGAACATTACTAATCCGTAAGCATAACATGCTTCTTTATGTTGCATGTTAGCCGCTTTTTCTAAATCACGAAGTCCAATATTCGGATATATTGAGTCAAAATAATTTCTTAACCCATTGCGTAAAATAGCATTTGGGTTTCCCGCAATATATGCGTCAAAGTAAACACATCGTAACTTATGGATTTCCCAATGTGATATCCCCCATCTTTCAAACGAAAGCCTTTTATAAACCAAGGCATTCTTGGAACGTTCTTCGAATGTCTTACAAACTGATCTCGCCTTAAATAGTTGTGCCGAAGAATTCTAACCGACTCTAGACAAGATTTCATCAATCATGTCTCCGGGTAGGTCTCTTAAAATATTGGGTTGTCTATCCATTTTGTGTTTTTATACTGTAAAATAGACAAGAGTTAGATTCATAAAAAAAATACTTATTAATACAAGCAATTTTTACATATATCATAAAGCATAAGCACACTATATTACATATATTACACCACACGAATACAACTATCTTATTCTGACTCGCTTGTTTCTTCTTCTTCGGTTTTGGTTCGTTTTGCCAAGTTTCTAGGGATATATGATGTTCCCCTAATACGAGCCATCGTTTTCCACATTGGTTTAGAAAAACCTGGTGGTTTAGAGGTTCCCGGGTCATTGTTACAACTTAAGGACTTCGGGGGTTGACGATACATATAAAGTTCATCGGGGTTGGAATTAGATTTCTCTATTTTTAT
This sequence comes from Rutidosis leptorrhynchoides, assembly GCF_046630445.1. Taxonomy (NCBI): domain Eukaryota; kingdom Viridiplantae; phylum Streptophyta; class Magnoliopsida; order Asterales; family Asteraceae; genus Rutidosis; species Rutidosis leptorrhynchoides. Next base: position 25,045,716 of record NC_092334.1, on the reverse strand, counting down.
GCCCTTTCCCTTATTATTTTCTTTTGCCTTTTTAAATTCAGTTGGGGTAATTTCTATAACATCATCGGAATTCTCGTCGGAATCCGATTCATCGGAGAATTGGTAATCCTCCCAATATTTTGCTTCCTTTGCGGAAACACCATTGACCATAATTAACCTTGGTCGGTTGGTTGAGGATTTTCTTTTACTTAACCGTTTTATTATTTCCCCCACTGGTTCTATTTCTTCTTTCGGTTCCGATTCTTCTTCCGGTTCCGATTCTTCTTCCGGTTCCGACTCTTCTTCCGGTTCCTCTTCGGGAACTTGTGAATCAGTCCACGAATTATTCCAATTTACATTTGACTCTTCATTATTATTAGGTGAGTCAATGGGACTTGTTCTAGAGGTAGACATCTATCACATAATATCAAACACGTTAAGAGATTAATATATCACATAATATTCACATGTTAAAAATATATAGTTTCCAACAAAATTTGTTAAGCAATCATTTTTCAAGTAAACACGGTCGAAGTCCAGACTCACTAATGCATCCTAACAAACTCGATAAGACACACTAATGCAAAATTCTGGTTCTCTAAGACCAACGCTCTGATACCAACTGAAATGTCCCGTTCTTATTGATTAAAAACGTTCCATATTAATTGATTTCGTTGCGAGGTTTTGACCTCTATATGAGACGTTTTTCAAAGACTGCATTCATTTTAAAACAAACCATAACCTTTATTTCATCAATAAAGGTTTAAAAAGCTTTACGTAGATTATCAAATAATGATAATCTAAAATATCCTGTTTACACACGACCATTACATAATGGTTTACAATACAATTATGTTACAACAAAATAAGTTTCTTGAATGCAGTTTTTACACAATATCATACAAGCATGGACTCCAAATCTCGTCCTTATTTAAGTATGCGACAGCGGAAGCTCTTAATAATCACCTGAGAATAAACATGCTTAAAACGTCAACAAAAATGTTGGTGAGTTATAGGTTTAACCTATATATATCAAATCATAATAATAGACCACAAGATTTCATATTACAATACACATCCCATACATAGAGATAAAAATCATTCATATGGTGAACACCTGGTAACCGACATTAACAAGATGCATATATAAGAACATCCCCATCATTCCGGGACACCCTTCGGATATGAAATAAATTTCGAAGTACTAAAGCATCCGGTACTTTGGATGGGGTTTGTTAGGCCCAATAGATCTATCTTTAGGATTCGCGTCAATTAGGGTGTCTGTTCCCTAATTCTTAGATTACCAGACTTAATAAAAAGGGGCATATTCGATTTCGATAATTCAACCATAGAATGTAGTTTCACGTACTTGTGTCTATTTTGTAAATCATTTATAAAACCTGCATGTATTCTCATCCCAAAAATATTAGATTTTAAAAGTGGGACTATAACTCACTTTCACAGATTTTTACTTCGTCGGGAAGTAAGACTTGGCCACCGGTTGATTCACGGATCTATAACAATATATACATATATATCAAAGTATGTTCAAAATATATTTACAACACTTTTAATATATTTTGATGTTTTAAGTTTATTAAGTCAGCTGTCCTCGTTAGTAACCTACAACTAGTTGTCCACAGTTAGATGTACAGAAATAAATCGATAAATATTATCTTGAATCAATCCACGACCCAGTGTATACGTATCTCAGTATTGATCACAACTCAAACTATATATATTTTGGAATCAACCTCAACCCTGTATAGCTAACTCCAACATTCACATATAGAGTGTCTATGGTTGTTCCGAAATATATATAGATGTGTCGACATGATAGGTCGAAACATTGTATACGTGTCTATGGTATCTCAAGATTACATAATATACAATACAAGTTGATTAAGTTATGGTTGGAATAGATTTGTTACCAATTTTCACGTAGCTAAAATGAGAAAAATTATCCAATCTTGTTTTACCCATAACTTCTTCATTTTAAATCCGTTTTGAGTGAATCAAATTGCTATGGTTTCATATTGAACTCTATTTTATGAATCTAAACAGAAAAAATATAGGTTTATAGTCGGAAAAATAAGTTACAAGTCATTTTTGTAAAGGTAGTCATTTCAGTCGAAAGAACGACGTCTAGATGACCATTTTAGAAAACATACTTTCACTTTGAGTTTAACCATAATTTTTGGATATAGTTTCATGTTCATAATAAAAATCATTTTCTCAAAATAACAACTTTTAAATTAAAGTTTATCATAGTTTTTAATTAACTAACCCAAAACAGCCCGCGGTGTTACTACGACGGCGTAAATCCGGTTTTACGGTGTTTTTCGTGTTTCCAGGTTTTAAATCATTAAGTTAGCATATCATATAGATATAGAACATGTGTTTAGTTGATTTTAAAAGTCAAGTTAGAAGGATTAACTTTTGTTTGCGAACAAGTTTAGAATTAACTAAACTATGTTCTAGTGATTACAAGTTTAAACCTTCGAATAAGATAGCTTTATATGTATGAATCGAATGATGTTATGAACATCATTACTACCTTAAGTTCCTTGGATTAACCTACTGGAAAAGAGAAAAATGGATCTAGCTTCAACAGATCCTTGGATGGCTCGAAGTTCTTGAAGCAGAATCATGACACGAAAACAAGTTCAAGTAAGATCATCACTTGAAATAAGATTGTTATAGTTATAGAAATTGAACCAAAGTTTGAATATGATTATTACCTTGTATTAGAATGATAACCTACTGTAAGAAACAAAGATTTCTTGAGGTTGGATGATCACCTTACAAGATTGGAAGTGAGCTAGCAAACTTGAAAGTATTCTTGATTTTATGTAACTAGAACTTGTAGAATATATGAAGAACACTTAGAACTTGAAGATAGAACTTTAGAGAGATCAATTAGATGAAGAAAATTGAAGAATGAAAGTGTTTGTAGGTGTTTTTGGTCGTTGGTGTATGGATTAGATATAAAGGATATGTAATTTTGTTTTCATGTAAATAAGTCATGAATGATTACTCATATTTTTGTAATTTTATGAGATATTTCATGCTAGTTGCCAAATGATGGTTCCCACATGTGTTAGGTGACTCACATGGGCTGCTAAGAGCTGATCATTGGAGTGTATATATGATGTTATGCGAGGTGTATATAAAATAGTTTATATTTTACTAGGAAAAACTATTAAATACGATACAATTTTACACAAGATATTTATTTATTTATAGAATGGATATACTTAAACCTTGCTACAACACTTATAGGCAGTGTACCTAATCGTACAGTAGTGTAGTTTTTAGTAAGTCCGGTTCGTTCCACAGGGAAATCTTTAAACAAAACTCAACGCTATATTAGTTTACTTTTATAAAAATACAAATATATATATAAGTAATATTGTTATTATAAAGGGGGGTTTTTACCGTTTAATGACCGGTTTGTCGATTTTAAAACTTTAGTCGCAGTTAAAACCTAATGTAAAATATAAAATAAATACAAGACTTAAATTAAAGCGTAAAGTAAATAACAATAATGAAATTGCGAATAATAAAATTGCGATAATTAAAAAGTACGATAATTAAAAGTGCGATTAAATAACAATAAATAAAAGTGCGATAATTAGAAGTGCAATTAAATATAAAATAAAGGAAATTAAATATGAAATAAAAGAATTATGCTTATTTAAACTTCCGTAATCATGATGTTTGACGTGTTGATTTTAGTTTTATGCCCATGGGTTAATTGTCCTTTGTCCTGGATTATTCAATATGTCCGTCTGGTTTTTGTCCATAACAGTCCATCAGTCATAAATATAAATTGCAAGTGTCCTTGTCAAATTATTATTATACCCGAAGTTAAATATTCCAACTAATTGGGGATTCGAATTGTAACAAGGTTTTAATACTTTGTTTAATGAATACACCAGGTTATCGACTGCGTGTAAACCAAGGTTTTACTACTTTGTTAACAATTACACCAATTACCCTTGAATGTAATTTCACCCCTGTTTTAATTATTCTAGTGGCTATTAATCCATTCCCGTGTCCGGTTAAATGAACGATTATTCGTACATATAAATACCCCGCCCATCGTGTCCGATCGAGTGTATATGGTAATTTATAGGGACGCCCAATTGTAAATCTTTATATTAACATTAACAAACTTTCATTTAGTTAAACAAATATAAAGCCCATTAATAGCCCATAGTCTAATTTCCACAAGTGTCGTTCTTTTGTCCAAACCCCAATTATGGTACAAAGCCCAATTACCCAATTTTAGTAATTAGCCCAACATCATGATTACTTCGTTTTAAATAAGCATAATAATAACTTAGCTACGAGACATTAATGTAAAAAGGTTGAACATAACTTACAATGATTAAAAATAGCGTAGCGTTACACGGACAGAATTTCGACTTACACCCTTACAACATTCGCTAACATACCCTTATTATTAGAATTAAAATTAAAATTAAAATTAAAATATAAATTATATATATATATATATCGTATATATTGAGAGAGATTAAAATTATGTGTATAAAACTCGGTAGAAAACTGGCTTTATATAGGACCTGACCAACATTTTCACTCCATGCGACTCGCATGGATTTTGTGCTTCTGGCCATGCGAGTCGCATGGCCACCCTGGATCCAGCCAAATTGCTTTGTTTTCTTCTTGCCGACGTAATATAATATATATAATAATAATATATAATATAATATATAATTATATATAATTATATATATATTATATTATATTCTTGTGCATAGTAGACTAGATATTTTTGGTCCGTTGCGTCGGGCGTTTCTTCTTGGCTCAGGTCCCGGTTCCGGATTTTCGGACGTCTTCGCGTATTATTTTATATCGTGTACTTTGCGTCTTGTAACTTGTACTCTTGTCATTTTGAGACGTTCCTCATCAATATTTTGAACCTTTTTAGTTGTATCTTGTACTTTTTAGCTCTTTGGACCTTTTTGTCTTCAATTTGTCGAATCTGCCTTTTGTCTTCACTTTTTAATATTTAAACGAATATTGCTTGTAAATCGAACAATACCAACTAAAATCTTGTCTTTCTTGGGGAATAATGCTATGAAATATATGTTCGTTTTTAGCATTATCAAATATTCCCACACTTGAGCGTTGCTTGTCCTCAAGCAATATTGTCTTGAAATACTAGAATCACTTCTTTATTCTTCATACTTTGTACATCAGTGATTTCTATACGGCGGTATAAACAATGGTAATAACGATATGGTTTACAGTCCCACATGACTATAAAAATTTAGATCCATTAAGGAAATTGGATCTTTATAAAAACATTTGATCATGCTATGCAACCACCGTTTTTACCCTAGATAAGTTTTCCGGAATAACCCTTTACCGGTGTTTGCAAAATATTTTTGTGGGTTTGGTGGGTTTCAGATTTGAAAATTTTAGCTCAAAACTTGCGGTTTTGTGTCACCCACTTGCTAACCTTGTATTTGGAAAGCAACACGTCCAGTTTACTTGTCCCATATATTACCTTTCGGTAAACTACCGTCCGGTTGTAAAGGAAAGCGTTGAACAAGCAACTGTTAAGGCAATGTCCCGTGACATGCTTTTGATTATGGTCTATAACGTGTCGGACGCAATTACTATCCTTGGTAGGAGCAATAGTAAAAGCTCACCCTTATAATTTTTCGGTCTGGCACAAGGTCCTGTCTTTGACCATGCTATGCAACCACCGTTCTTACGGTTGACACCCGATTTAGTTCAGGTGACCTAATGAATTCCAGGTGAATTCCTAGGATTTTACGTTCAATGGTAATGAACGCATTGAAAATAGGGTTTTCAGAAAACAAATCGGTTTGTATTTTTGATCAAAATATTTTCTCGTTTAAGCTCGAGTTTAGATATCATCGAATTCCATGAGTTTGTAATTCTCAATCTTTAAGGTCAATCTCTAGGATTGAGTAATATCAGTCTTAAAAGCTGATTTTTAATCTTTAAGGAGATTATCCTTTCTGGGAATCTGATTCATTAGTCTTATCCAGCTAATTTGCATGGTGCCTCCCCATTGTACGAGATAAATCCTTCTCATGGTTAGGATAAATCTGACCACTTGGCGACCCTGTTTAATGCTGAGGTCCGTGGATTTCCTGCTGATTTTAGTGATGACTTTTCTAGATTTTTCGTCAACCTACAGCTGGTCTGAACGACAACTTCATGACCAAAATCAAGAAGCGCGTGTCTTTTTCGGAAGACTTTACTTCCTTTTAATGATGGAATTGATTCATCGTGTAGATCCATCTCTTCTTTTCTTTCATCGGGTAAAACAGTTTAGTTTAGTTCAAAGCAAAAGTATTTTCAGTTATTTGTTACAGATATATGTGGCATATGTTTAAAATAACTTGGTAAATTTTCCCACACTTGGCTTTTATTTTCCTTTTTATCGTTCTCTATTCCATTTTAAATGAATTTTAACATTTTAGTTTGTTTCTCAATTTATGTCCTTTCCGAGGTAACAATAATTTCGGTGTTAAAACCTAGTTTTATCGTTCATAAATATGTATAAACATGATTTGAATTCATTTAATTGAAAAATTTTACTAGAATTGGGTAGTCAGTATATAAGACTAGGGCTGTTCTTTTTTATCAGAGAGCACTAGATTCTAATACAACTACTGCTTTACTAGTATTTTTAATGGTAACCAAGTGTTTAATATAAAAATTTTAAAATCCGAAAGAATTTAACCCCTTCCCACTCTTAAGATCTTGCAATGCCCTCATTTGCAAGAAATCAGTAACAATTTAAATTATTGAGGGTGATTTGTGTGAAAATGATTAAATTTTTACCAAAGTTTCCAAATATATTGGCGTTTGTTTGCTGAATGATAAATGGTGCACATCATTTGTTCATTCCGTCTTGTTGCTATTTCACATATATTTTTCATCTTGTCGTCAAAATTTGTTGCTTTTGCTGAACTTAATGCCAGTCTTTGAAAATGCGTTGTTTTACCCTGTTTTGTGCATAAAAGAGAATACATACAATACAAATATAATCATACATGCAATTTGAAATGGAACTTTGGCATCCCACTTTCAAACTATAAGAAAAATATTAGTACACAATAATAATAAGAATATCAAACATTACATAAACGTAATAAAATGTTAAGTGTTTAAAATAAAAATAAAAATTACCAACTTATCTCTACTGATCAGGAGGTGGGTTAGGAGGATAATTAGGATAGGGATCCCAATTCATGTTCGCGTCCGGGTTCCATGGCTGATTATAGGTGAACTGGTATGCTGCGTCATAATCATATGAATCATAGGGTGGTCTCATTTCTGGCTGATGTGCGGGATAGTATGCGGGTCGGGTCGGATAATACATCTCGCCAGGCTGCAACTGGCTTATAATTTGGCTCTGATGATAATCCCATCGGCCATGCTCTCGTTGCCGGGAATGCTCGTAGTCATTCCGACGTTGCCATGCCTCGTACTGCATATGCCTATCATAGTTCGTCATGTATTCATCCTCCATACGAACGCCTAAATCAAGAGCAGTCTCCCGAACAACTCCTATAATGTTGTTCGCCTCTTCCATTTCATCATCCGAACCTCTTTCTACCTGTCGCTGAGGTCCCTCGTATCGATATACCCGACCACGTCTCATCAATAATACCCTTGCACCGTGATAAAGGTTTGAACTTATAGTTTCACCTCCGTCCTCTATTTCGTTCATTGGACCCCCTTGGTGCTTATCTACACCTAAATACTCTCCAATGAGAGTAATGAAAATACCACCACCTATAATACTCCCCGATTTCATCCCCGAAACTACATTAGCGAGATAATAACCAACACAATAGGGAATGTTAACGAAACTCCTCGGGTCTCTAATACACTTGAGGTAGAACAAATCGTTTACGGTCAATTTCTCCTTATTTCTTCCCCTTTGTGTAATTGTGTTTGCTAAGAATCTATGAATCACCCGGAGTTCAGCTCTGTCTATATCTAAGTATGTATGATTTCCACTGGCGTGAAATTCATTAAAGTGGGACATACGCCTCCAGATGGCGTTAATATCAAATTCCCTATCTACCCTTTCTCCTTGAGCAATCAGGCTATTACAGTCGGGGCTCAAAAGTTCAGCAGGGGTGTAAATCTGTAAGGCCCTAGCTAAATCTATCATGGACATTCTGTACATGCGTCCACCTAACAGAAATCTAATAAAGCTTCTATCATCTATCCTCCTAACATCACTGTTTAACTTAATAGTACTAAGTAATTCTATACACCATTCCCTATATATGGTTCTACGAATGGAAAATAGGCGCATCCAATCGTTAAACTGAGAATTACCATACCTTTGCACCAATAATTCCCGAATCGGTTCGGCAAGGTCAACTGTTTCCAAAGGTACCCAGTCAATTGCCCTTGGCATTTCAACAACCTTAAAGTAGAGAATGTGCATGTTCTTTTGATAATCTGGATACTCTATCCAACATCGATCAAATCTCAGATTTGGGTGTAACTGATCTTCATTAATGTCTAAGCTCAGAATCCTTTGATGTGGAGCGAATTGACGAAACTGATTCATGAATAATTGATCTTGATCGTGATATGGAATATGTTGCTCCTCCTGTTCTTCTTCTTCTTGTTGCATATGTTGTTCTTGTTCATGAAACATTTCCGGTTCGGGCTCTGGTTGCCTGGACGATGATGCTCCTGAACCTCCAGTATCGGCTCTCTGTAAAACACATTAAACACAAAAATTGTGCATCCAAATATGCATTAGTGTTAGCAAAATAATAACTTGAAACAATTATGATGACATGTTCAATTCATAACACATTTTATACACATTTTCTTAACAATAACAATTCTACATTTTTACATACGAAAATGTATACAATGTTTTATCACATTTAAACTCTTAAACATGTCAACAATAATCATTATAGCAATTAAACACTTGTTACATGGCATTCAAATCAAACTAGTGCTCATTTTCATATTTTTGTCAAGTCTACACTTTGTCAAATAAGCATATACGAAAAATGTACATCAAGTTCATAAGCATTTATCTTAAATAACATGCCAAAATAATCACTACTAGCAATGAAACAAGTTTCAAATGGCCTTTATATCAAATTATCCAAGTTCATGAATTTTTAGACTTAAAAAGTCCACTTTAATTCTCAAAAACATGTTTAGGCTCAAAGTTTGGATCAATTAACTACCTAAACATGTTACACTACTTAATTTAGCAACAATTCATGACAAAAATCGGCCATAACCTGTTTATATCAAAAAGCCCCAAATTGCTCAAGAACACAAACCCTAGATTCTTAAAAATTTGAAGTTTTTAGCTTCAATTCATGTTAAATAGCTTCTATCTAGGATATACATGCATAATATAACAACAATTTAGCTCTAATTACACCTAAATTTAACAAAATCAAAATATAAAATTTCTAGCTCAAGAACACAAAAATTCGAATTTAAAGAGATTATGGGTGAAATCTTTACCTTTCTCCTGAAAGGGTTGAGACTACTGAATCTAGGCATGATTATTGTGAAATTTTTGCAAGAAATTTGGTGAAAATTGGTGAAAAATTGAGAGAGTTTGGGAGGTTTTCGTATGTGTTTGTGTGTGTATTGTGAGAGACAGAAGCAATTCGCTGGATAAATTGATCCTGTCCAGTTTTTGGCTGCCATGCGACTCGCATGGTATAAGCCTTTCCCCCATGCGAGTCGCATGGGGTGTAATTCTGGTATTATTTTTTTTTTTTTTTTTTTTTTTTTTTTTTTTAAAACCTTATACTTTTAAAACATAAAATTTAAAAAATTTTGTTTCTTTTTAAGACGAGGTCGTTTCGGGACGATGCCCTAGTCCGCCCCTCGACAAAATTTTAAAATTTTGTCATTTTCAAGCGATTGTTTTAAAAGCTTAGATTTTTGGATTTTTTTAATTTTTTTGGCATACTTTAAATCAATAAGATTAAAAATAATGATAATAAAAGTTCTCGTCCCTCCCTCGGGTAAAGCAATTTCGGTTCAAAGACCTAGTCTTCAACTTACGACGAATTTTTAAAAATCATATTCTTAACTTAATGAGATAAAGTAAATTTTTGTTTTTAAATTCACACAACTTAAATATAAAATTCAAAATTAATATTAAAAATTCACACCAAACTTAAAATTTGAAATGCATAAAATTAAAATTTTATATTTTAAAAATTAAAAATTCACACCAAACTTATATTAATTTTTTTTTCAAATATTTACAATTTTAAATATATTGTTTTTACAAAGTTTACAATATTAATTTAAGATTTAAATATTAATTTTAAAAATATGGTAAAAATAAAATTAAAAATCTTTTTGTCTTTTTATCCCACTTTAATCAATCAAATATTATCAAAAATATGCGCCCCTCTTTTCGGTAAAGTAATTTCGGTTCCAAGACCTAATTTAACTCATGACGAATTTTTGAAATATTTTGGGTTGATTGATTAAAGATATTTATACCTTAAGAATAAACGTTAAATTTCGCAGTGATGTAATAAATTGTTGAATGATATCAATAATTTCGGTCGCCAAACCTAATTTTATTTAATACCAATTTAATACTTTTTAGCGAACAAATTAGCGTTTATTATCAAAAGGTTAAAAATAAAAATAAAAATAAAAACTGTACAGACATACCTGTGAAATAGATTTCTTAGTTATATGATCTATTCCATTCATAAGATAGTCGGTTTAATTGATTTTCCATGGCTGCATAGGCGTAACCTCGAGCATTCATTGTCTTTTCTTCTAAACATATGAACGGTCCGTCTCTGCATAAAGTAACAAATTCGGTATTTGAATAGGTTTGATTATTTGAACATTTACCTCCATGTGACCATTTTCCGCATTTGTGACATCGTTCTAGGTGTCGTGCTCTTCTTTTCGCTGCGGATTTTGATTTTCCTTTACCAAATTGTAACTTATTATCTTCGCATCTGGATCCTTTTCTAACTCCGTCCATTCTTTCTCTGATTACTGATACTAATTCACTCGGTAGTATGTCATTATTTCTTTTAGTGATCAAAGCGTGTAGCATTAGACCATGGTTTAGTTCACAGGCAGTCTTCATTTCGTAAAAACCTAAAAAAAATAAAAATTCAGAATGGGGGGAGAAGACTAGTTCTTTAGTGTCTGCTAGGGAAAGACCATACGTGTTCCATTTTCGAGAACTACACGAAAACAGACAATCTAACTCTAACAGAAATACATATTATCCTTTAAAGACTTTATTCTCCCCACACTTAGTTAGCTGTGGTGTCGAAATTGTGATTAACTTCGTTGTCGACTTCCACCGGACCATGTATGTAATGTTTAACTCTGTGACCATTAACTTTAAATTCAATCCCATTTGAATTTATTAATTCTATCGTTCCGTATGGGAAAACTCTTTTGACTATGAATGGTCCAGACCATCTTGATTTCAATTTTCCAGGAAATAGCTTGAATCGTGAATTGAAAAGAAGAACTCTGTCTCCTTCTTTAAATTCTTTTGAACTTCTGATTCTTTTATCATGCCATTTCTTCGTTCTTTCTTTATAGATTAATGAATTTTCGTATGCTTCATGTCTTAATTCTTCTAATTCATTTAGTTGACTTAATCGTAGACGTCCGGCTTCATGTAAATCAAGATTACATGTCTTCAAAGCCCAAAATGCTTTGTGTTCAATTTCTACTGGAAGATGACATGCTTTTCCATAAACAAGTCTAAAAGGTGTGGTTCCAATTGGAGTTTTGTAGGCTGTTCTAAAAGCCCAGAGTGCATCCTCCAATTTAATGGACCATTCCTTCGGATTTGATCCTACGGTTTTCTCTAGAATACGTTTTAAAGCTCGGTTGGTATTTTCAACTTGTCCACTTGTTTGTGGATGATATGCGGTGGAGATTTTATGAGTTACTCCATATCTTTTAAGAACTTTCTCAAGTTGATTATTACAGAAATGAGTACCCCGATCACTTATTAAAGCTTTCGGTGTTCCAAACCTTGCAAAAAGACGTTTTAAAAAGTTGACTACAACTCGTGCATCGTTAGTTGGGAGAGCTTGTGCTTCCGCCCATTTAGATACATAATCAATGGCTACGAGTATATATAGATTATTATGAGATTTTGGAAATGGACCCATAAAGTCAATACCCCAAATGTCAAATACTTCACATACTTGGATGACATTTTGTGGCATTTCATCACGTTGACTTATTTTTCCGGCCCTTTGACATGCATCACAGGATTTGCAAAGAAGGTGTGCGTCTTTGTAAATTGTAGGCCAATAGAATCCAGCTTCATAAACTTTTCTTGCTGTTAGTTGAGGCCCATAATGCCCTCCTGTTGGTCCTGTGTGACAATGGTTTAATATTTTACTGTCTTCATCTCCAAATACACATCGGCGTATTATTCCATCGGGACAACTTTTAAACAGATGTGGATCTTCCCAGAAATAGTGTTTTATATCACTGAAGAATTTCTTTCGTCTTTGGTACGATAATCCTTTTTCAAGGAATCCACAAACTAAGTAGTTTGCATAGTCTGCAAACCATGGGATTTCTTTATAATCTATCTTCAATAGATATTCATCAGGAAAGTTGTCTTGTATGGCCGATTCATTTAGAATTTCTAATTCGGGATTTTCAAGACGAGAAAGATGATCAGCGGCGAGATTTTCTGCTCCTCTTTTATCTCGGATTTCAATATCAAACTCTTGTAAGAGTAAGATCCAACGGATTAATCTTGGTTTAGCATCTTGTTTTGAAAATAGGTATCTAAGAGCAGAATGGTCGGTATAGACCACCGTTTTTGCTAGAACGAGATATGATCGAAATTTGTCAAAAGCAAAGACAATAGCAAGGAGTTCTTTTTCAGTAGTTGTATAGTTCGTTTGTGCTCCTTGTAATGTCTTACTAGCATAATATATAGGTTGAAATCGTTTTTCAATCCTTTGTCCTAAAACGGCTCCCATTGCAAAATCACTTGCATCGCACATTAGTTCAAATGGTAGATTCCAATTTGGTGTTATCATGATTGGCGCATTAGTGAGTTTTTCTTTAAGAATATTAAAAGATTTGATACATTCATCTGAAAAGATGAATGGCGCATCCTTTTCTAGGAGTTTATTCATAGGAGTGGCAATTTTAGAAAAATCTTTTATGAAACGTCGGTAAAAACCGGCATGCCCTAGAAAACTCCTAACTCCTCTTACATTTGTGGGATGTGGAAGTTTAGTAATTACATCAACTTTAGCTCTATCCACTTCAATTCCTTCTTTTGAAATTTTATGTCCAAGAACGATGCCTTCTTTAACCATGAAATGGCATTTCTCCCAATTAAGTACTAGATTTGATTTTTCGCATCTAATTAGCATTCGTTCCAGATTAACTAGACATGATTTAAATGTATCACCGAAGACTGAAAAGTCATCCATGAATACTTCCATGCATTCTTCTATCATGTCGTGAAAAATCGCCATCATACACCTTTGAAAGGTTGCAGGGGCGTTGCAAAGTCCAAATGGCATGCGTTTGTAAGCAAAAGTACCATAAGGGCACGTGAATGTGGTTTTCTCTTGATCTTCGGGTGCTATTGGAATTTGAAAATATCCGGAAAATCCATCTAGAAAACAATAGTAACTATTTCCGGCTAATCTTTCCAACATTTGATCTATGAAAGGTAAGGGAAAGTGATCTTTTCTGGTGGCGTCATTTAATTTTCTATAATCAATACATACACGCCATCCTGTTACAGTCCTAGTAGGAATAAGCTCATTTTTCTCATTTGTAATGACAGTCATACCACCCTTCTTAGGCACGCATTGAACTGGGCTTACCCATGGACTATCAGAAATTGGATATATCAAACCTGCATCTAGCAGTTTAATAATCTCTTTCTTAACTACATCTTGCATATTAGGATTTAGTCTTCGTTGGCGTTGCACATAAGTTTTATGACCTTCTTCCATAAGGATTTTATGTGTGCAATACGAAGGACTTATTCCTTTAATATCATGAATCTTCCATGCAATGGCTGGTTTATGAGCTTTCAACACAGAAATGAGTTGTGATTTCTCATTTTCAGTAAGAGAAGACGATATTATTACAGGTAATTCAGATTCACCATGTAAATAAGCGTATTCCAAATGGTTTGGAAGTGGCTTTAACTCTAATTTCGGAGGTTCTTCTATCGATGATTTATATCGATATCTGTCTTCTTCTTTTAGCATTTGAATTTCTTCTGTTGTTGGTTCATATCCATTAGCTATAAGTGTAGCTAACATTTCAGCTTCATCAATTGGTTCATTACCTTCTCCTAAAGAACATTCTCCCGTTCCTTGTAATTCTGGAAATTCTTCTAATAATTCTGCATGTGCATCTATAGTTTGAATATAATAACATGTATCATCTGCAGATTGTGGTTGTTGCATGGCTCTATCCACTGAAAAGGTAACACTCTCATCCTCTATACTTAGGGTCAGTTTCTTACCGAACACGTCTATCATTGCTTTAGCCGTGTTTAAGAATGGTCTTCCTAATATGAGAGGAACTTGAGAATCTTCTTCCATGTCCAAAACAACAAAATCTACTGGAAATACTAAAGTACCAACTTTAACTAGCATGTTCTCCATTATCCCTCTAGGATATTTTATTGATCTATCGGCTAGTTGTATGCTTATTCTGGTTGGTTTTAATTCTCCAAGGTCTAGTTTAGCGTATAGTGAATACGGCATTAGATTTATACTAGCACCTAAGTCTGCCAATGCTTCTATTGAACTAAGACTACCCAGAAAACATGGAATTGTGAAACTTCCTGGATCAGATAGTTTTTCTGGTATCTTATTCAACAGCACTGCTGAACAATTAGCATTCATAGTAACAGCCGAGAGTTCTTCCATTTTCTTTCTATTTGAGATTAGATCTTTCAAGAATTTAGCATATCTAGGCATTCCTGAAATCACATCAATGAAAGGAAGATTTACATTTATCTGTTTAAACATATCCAAGAATTTGGATTGCTCGGCTTCAAGTTTCTCTTTCTTCATTTTACTCGGGTAAGGAAGTGGTGGTTGGTATGGTTTAACATAAGGTTTATCCTTAACTGTGTTATCTTCATTAACCTTTTCAACTACCGGTTCTTTTTCCTTATCTTGATCAGGTTGTGGTTCTTGTGGAGTAGGAATAGTTTCATCAGAAGTTACAGGTATTTCAGGTGGTTTAAGTGTTGTACCACTTCTTGTGGTAATAGCTTTAGCTGTTTCATTTCGGGGGTTAGCATTTGTATCACTAGGTAAACTTCCCGGTTTTCTTTCACCTATTAACCTTGCTAGGTTACTCACTTCTTGTTCCAGATTTTGAATAGAAGCTTGTTGATTTCTAAATGCTTGAGCATTTTGTTCATTAGTTTGTTTTTGAGATGTGAAAAACTGCGTTTGAGTTTCAACTAGCTTCGTCATCATATCTTCTAAATTTGGTTTTTTATCATCGGTTTGTTGTGGTGGTTTGTTTTGAAAATTAGGTCTTTGCTGATTGTAAGTATTATTGGATACTTGTTGATTGCTAGGACCTTGTTGGTTGTTGTATGGAATATTTCGGTTATAATTCTGGTTTTGATTGTAAATCGGTCTTGGCGGTTGATAATTATTCTGATAATTATTTCCAGGCCTTTGGTTTATGTATGAAATATTCTCTCTTTGTTCCATTGTTAATGCAATACTGAGACAATCTTTTGTCAAATGTGGTCCTCCACACTGCTCACAACTAATTCGTATAGCATGAATATCTTTAGTCATCTTTTCCATTCGTCTCTCGAAAGCATCTATCTTTGCCGAAATGGAATCTAAGTCATGGCTAGAATCGGCTCTAGCTGCTTTAGATGATCTAATGATATCTTTTTCTTGGTGCCACTCATGTGAGTGGGAAGCAGTATTATCAATAATTTTGTAAGCATCAGTTTCGGTTTTCTTCATAATAGAACCACCAGCTGCTATATCTATGTCTTTCCTTGTAGTGATGTCGCATCCTCGATAGAATATTTGTACTATTTGACAGGTGTCTAAACCATGTTGCGGACATCCTCTTAACAACTTTCCATATCTTGTCCACGCCTCATATAGAGTTTCATTTGGCTTTTGTGTGAACGTAACAATTTCTGCTTGAAGTCTTACGGCTTTAGATGCAGGAAAGAATTGTTTAAGAAATTTGTCAATTAAAACATCCCATGTATCAATCGCCCCTTCAGGTAACGATTCCAACCAATCTTTGGCTTCTCCCTTTAAAGTCCAGGGAAATAACATGAGATATATCTGTTCATCCTCCACTTCTCGGATTTTAAATAGTGTGCAGATCCTATTAAAGGTACGTAGATGTTCATTTGGATCTTCCTTCGGCGCACCACTAAATTGGCATTGATTAGTCACCATGTGTAGAATTTGTCCTTTGATTTCATAATCTGGCGCATTAATGTCTGGATGGGTAATTGCATGACCTTGGCCAGTGCGTTTAGCTCTCATTCGGTCTTCCATACTTAAAGGTTCCAGATTCTCCATAATTGAATTTGTTGAATCGGTATCAATAGATGATTCTGATTTAATAGTTCGTTCCTCAACAATCTCTGTTTGAATGATTGGTGGTTCCGGAGGAAAGTTTAATGGTTCAGGATCTATGAACCGTTCCTGAATATTTTCCGGATTCTCAATTGTGAGGTTTGTTTCAAAAACTGGATTATCGGAAATTTGAACTGAAGTACTTGGTCGACTGGATGTCGATTCTAAAGAAAAATCAACGGTGGTTATATTTGTTAAACGATGTCTTGATCTAGTTACAGGTGGTGAACGTACAAAAGGTGGTGAACGTCTTGCTCGGTGCATTCACTGAATATCCTATTAGTTTTTAAAAAGGAAAGAAAAATTATAATAAGTTATCCAATCAATAGACTTTTCTGATTTTGCCCACGTTTCGAATAGCCAAAAGATGCAGCAGAGGGGCAGGATTCGTTTGGTCTCAATATAATTGAGGACTGTTTGGCTCCAATAACCCGGTCCACGTACAAATCCAACTATTACTACGAACCAGAAAAATTTGATGTCTATTAATTTAACCACTTAAAATAAATTTTCGTAATTTTAAGAAATTTAGATAAGAAGTTGAATAAAAATTTATGTCCTAAAACTAGAATAGCGAGAAATAAGAGAGAAAAAGAGTTCGTCGCAAAAGGTCGAAAAAGAAAAATGGTTGAAAAATAAAAGGTGACGGAAAAATAAAAGAAACTTATAAAAACTTAAAAATACTTAACTAACCTAACCTTATTACTACAACTAACTTAAAATTATAATCGCAAATTGAAATTACTAATTGGAATGATAATTGATACATAGTAAAAGGTCTAAAAATATTAAAGCTTACAGGAAAAACTAAATCCCAAATGGAAATAACTTAAAAAGAAACTAAAACTTAAAAAAAACGTCGCAAAATTCTAAAGTACCTAAATCTTAGTCTAAAGAAAAAGCACTTAAGGAATTCTATGGCAAAGCCTAAAAATCTAGGAGTAAAAATAAATATAGCAAAAACTAAGTTTAAAATTAAATATGAGCTAAAAATACAAAAGTTACGCTACAACGATTAAAAAGGGACAAAATATAAAAATATACAAAAAGTTGTAAAAGTATAATTTTTATAAAAATATTATTTTTATATTTTATAATAAAAGTATTAAGTTTATAATAAATAAAACTAGTTTAAAAGTAATATAAATAAAATAAAGAAAAAACTTAATTATAATAATAATAATAAGATTAGGGTTTAATAATAATAATAATATATTATACTCCGTAATAAATGCGTTCTTAGAGTTCGGTTGTGGTCTTGTCAGACCCCTCATGCGAGTCGCATGATTTAAGAGGGTGGGTCATGCGAGTCGCATGGATACCCTGAACTGGTTCAATTGGACTGGTTCAAATGACAGGTCACGTAATATTTAATATTTTATTTTCTTTTTTTTTCTGTTTTAAATTTAAATAAAATATATATATATAATTAAAATAAAAACTTAAAAATAAACTTAAAATACTTTATAATTTTGTAAAAATAAAAGAAAAACTTAAAAATATACTTAAAATATTTTTTTTTTTTTCGATTTTAAAAGCTCTTTTTTTTTATATATTTTTTAATTTTTAAAAATATAAATTTTACCAAAACTAATTATAACTTAAAAATTAAAAATATGGCGTTTCGCTTCGGCGAATTTCCCCGGCAGCGGCGCCAAAAATACTTTGATGTTATGCGAGGTGTATATAAAATAGTTTATATTTTACTAGGAAAAACTATTAAATACGATATAATTTTACACAAGATATTTATTTATTTATAGAATGGATATACTTAAACCTTGCTACAACACTTATAGGCAGTGTACCTAATTGTACAGTAGTGTAGTTTTTAGTAAGTCCGGTTCGTTCCACAGGGAAATCTTTAAACAAAGCTCAACGCTATATTAGTTTACTTTTATAAAAATACAAATATATATATAAGTAATATTATTATTATAAAGGGGGGTTTTTACCGTTTAATGACCGGTTTGTCGATTTTAAAACTTTAGTCGCAGTTAAAACCTAATGTAAAATATAAAATAAATACAAGACTTAAATTAAAGCGTAAAGTAAATAACAATAATGAAATTGCGAATAATAAAATTGCGATAATTAAAAAGTACGATAATTAAAAGTGCGATTAAATAACAATAAATAAAAGTGCGATAATTAGAAGTGCAATTAAATATAAAATAAAGGAAATTAAATATGAAATAAAAGAATTATGCTTATTTAAACTTCCGTAATCATGATGTTTGACGTGTTGATTTTAGTTTTATGCCCATGGGTTAATTGTCCTTTGTCCTGGATTATTCAATATGTCCGTCTGGTTTTTGTCCATAACAGTCCATCAGTCATAAATATAAATTGCAAGTGTCCTTGTCAAATTATTATTATACCCGAAGTTAAATATTCCAACTAATTGGGGATTCGAATTGTAACAAGGTTTTAATACTTTATTTAATGAATACACCAGGTTATCGACTGCGTGTAAACCAAGGTTTTACTACTTTGTTAACAATTACACCAATTACCCTTGAATGTAATTTCACCCCTGTTTTAATTATTCTAGTGGCTATTAATCCATTCCCGTGTCCGGTTAAATGAACGATTATTCGTACATATAAATACCCCGCCCATCGTGTCCGATCGAGTGTATATGGTAATTTATAGGGACGCCCAATTGTAAATCTTTATATTAACATTAACAAACTTTCATTTAGTTAAACAAATATAAAGCCCATTAATAGCCCATAGTCTAATTTCCACAAGTGTCGTTCTTTTGTCCAAACCCCAATTATGGTACAAAGCCCAATTACCCAATTTTAGTAATTAGCCCAACATCATGATTACTTCGTTTTAAATAAGCATAATAATAACTTAGCTACGAGACATTAATGTAAAAAGGTTGAACATAACTTACAATGATTAAAAATAGCGTAGCGTTACACGGACAGAATTTCGACTTACACCCTTACAACATTCGCTAACATACCCTTATTATTAGAATTAAAATTAAAATTAAAATTAAAATATAAATTATATATATATATATATATATCGTATATATTGAGAGAGATTAAAATTATGTGTATAAAACTCGGCAGAAAACTGGCTTTATATAGGACCTGACCAACATTTTCACTCCATGCGACTCGCATGGATTTTGTGCTTCTGGCCATGCGAGTCGCATGGCCACCCTGGATCCAGCCAAATTGCTTTGTTTTCTTCTTGCCGACGTAATATAATATATATAATAATAATATATAATATAATATATAATTATATATAATTATATATATATTATATTATATTCTTGTGCATAGTAGACTAGATATTTTTGGTCCGTTGCGTCGGGCGTTTCTTCTTGGCTCAGGTCCCGGTTCCGGATTTTCGGACGTCTTCGCGTATTATTTTATATCGTGTACTTTGCGTCTTGTAACTTGTACTCTTGTCATTTTGAGACGTTCCTCATCAATATTTTGAACCTTTTTAGTTGTATCTTGTACTTTTTAGCTCTTTGGACCTTTTTGTCTTCAATTTGTCGAATCTGCCTTTTGTCTTCACTTTTTAATATTTAAACGAATATTGCTTGTAAATCGAACAATACCAACTAAAATCTTGTCTTTCTTGGGGAATAATGCTATGAAATATATGTTCGTTTTTAGCATTATCAATATACCAATAGTACATACATCTAAAAGCTGTGTATTGTACGAGTACGAATACGGGTGCATACGAGTAGAATTGTTGATGAAACTGAACGAGGATGTAATTGTAAGCATTTTTGTTAAGTAGAAGTATTTTGATAAGTGTATTGAAGTCTTTCAAAAGTGTATAAATACATATTAAAACACTACATGTATATACATTTTAACTGAATCGTTTAGTCATCGTTAGTTGTTACATGTAAGTGTTGTTTTGAAACCTTTAGGTTAACGATCTTGTTAAATGTTGTTAACCCAATGTTTATAATATCAAATGAGATTTTAAATTATTATATTATCATGATATTATCATGTATGAATATCTCTTAATATGATATATATATACATTAAATGTCTTTACAACGATAATCGTTACATATATGTCTCGTTTAAAAATCATTAAGTCAGTAGTCTTGTTTTTACATATGTAGTTTATTGTTAATATACTTAATGATATGTTTACTTATCATAGTATCATGTTAACTATATATATATATCCATATATATGTCATCATATAGTTTTTACAAGTTTTAACGTTCGTGAATCACCGGTCAACTTGGGTGGTCAATTGTCTATATGAAACATATTTCAATTAATCAAGTCTTAACAAGTTTGATTGCTTAACATGTTGGAAACATTTAATCATGTAAATATCAATCTCAATTAATATATATAAACATGGAAAAGTTCGGGTCACTACATATATGTCATCGTATATTTTTTACAAGTTTTAACGTTCGTGAATCACCGGCCAACTTGAGTGGTCAATTGTCTATATGAAACCTATATCAATTAATCAAGTCTTAACAAGTTTGATTGAATAACATGTTGGAAACACTTAATCATGTAAATAACAATTTCATTTAATATATATATATATAAACATGGAAAAGTTCGGGTCACTACAATTACAAGGTCAAACACTATATGCTGTTTGAAAACCAGTTTTGCATTCATGAACAGATAACGTTTTACAAAAGATGAATAGGAAATATTAACATGAGTACATGATACTAAGGTCATTACAAAGCTATTGTTTTGAAAATAACA
Organism: Rutidosis leptorrhynchoides; assembly: GCF_046630445.1. NCBI lineage: Eukaryota > Viridiplantae > Streptophyta > Magnoliopsida > Asterales > Asteraceae > Rutidosis > Rutidosis leptorrhynchoides. Next base: position 25,024,336 of record NC_092334.1, on the reverse strand, counting down.
TAAGTTGCGAACGCAAAGTAAAAGTTTCATGCTTGAGACATCTCTAAGTAATGCAGCGGAAGTCTAACACAGCAATTCTGCAACATCAAGTCTATATACCGAGACTAGAACAGCAAGGCTAACAGCGGAAGCAACAACGTCTAAACACCTGAGAAATACATACTTAAAAGTCAACACGAATGTTGGTGAGCTATAGTTTGTTTGTATTCAGTAATGTAATGTAGGCCACGAGATTTCAGTGCTTCAAACCAGCGTTTTAAATCAGTAATTCAAATCAGTATGATAAAGTATATGTATAACCGTGGGCACCCGGTAACTAGACTCAACGTTTATAACCCCCTGAAAGTACACTTGGCGAGTGCGTATGTTCTCGAAGTATTAAACACCCGTTAAATGCTAGCGCGACTAGCCCGAGTGGGGATGTCAAACCCTATGGATCCATATCTAAGATTCGCGTTCACCGGTTCAAAAACCAATGACTAAACGTTACCGTGCTAAGGGGAATGTTTATGCCGTTGTATAACCCACACATATATAAAGTTTAAGTACTCGTGCCTAACATGTAAAACGTAAAAAGCGCATGTATTCTCAGTCCCAAAATAGTTAAAGTAAAAAGGGATGTTATAACTTACAGTGATAAAAGCGGTAAAGTCGGTAATGAAAGTACGCAAGTAGTAAGTCGGTCCGAAAGGTCGTCAACCTAAGTAAAAGGTTACTAGGTCAGTAGGTTTTCTTTATAAATTCTAATAGTGCATAAAATAAGTTTAAGTGCCATCATCATCATCATTCATCATCATAAAAGCTAAGTAAGTTCGACAAGAATAGAGATCGAAACAATAGGCTGACTTCGGTCAGCTGCTACGACCTCTACGTAAATCGAAAAGACGCATGGTCAGTGGCTATGGCTCCGTATATGAGTCCCCTAACAGCTGACCATTTTTCAGAACCTAAATCGTCTTCGTTTGACCGTGGCGACGGTTTAAGTGCGAGTAGGTCAGAAATTCCAGCACAACGTTAATAGGTGTAGTGACTCTCGGAGGGCCATAAATCCTAAACCGTAACTCGGATTAAGACGAGGCCTAAACGGAAAATCATCTACTCGAACCGAACTAACTGAAAATCAACTTTCCAGTAGCCCAGGTGGTCTGATCAGATACGAAAATCAGTGGGTTATGTGCTCCAGTGGGGTTCTTAGTACTTGATGCTCATCACGGTTCTCATCCTTGATGCTTGTAGCTTCAAGTGTACAACTCGTTGATGGTTTAGCATCACTTTTGACCAAGATTCACCATCAATACACAATATGTTAAGACCAAGTAAGAACACAACTCATTCATGAGTCTTAGATGGATGATGAACCAAAGTTACATCATATCCTTAGTCTTAACATAATTTCAATTCACAACAACAACTAAAGTTACAAACTTCACATCATCTCAACAAGTATAAGCACAATCTAAGTCAAATGAGGTGATGGAACCCTAAGCTAGAGAGCTTGGATCCATTTCACACAAGTTACAAGGTTGCAAAGCTAGAAAGCTTGAACCTTTAAGTGTTCTTGAAGATCTTGAAGCATAAAGCTTGGATCTTTAAGATATATGAAGATAACAAACACAAGTTTGAATCTTTTTCACAAAACAACATGATCAAAGCAAAAAGAACATAGATCTAACAAAAAGATATGAAGATTCAAGCTAGAAAGCTTGCATCTTGTTTGTTCTTGAAGATCTTGAAGCATAAAGCTTGGATCTTGAAGATGCATGAAGATTTCAAACAAAAGTTTGAATCTTTACCATAAAATAGAAAGATTAAAGTATAAAAGAAGTAGATCTACAAAAGATATGAAGATTGAAGCTAGAAAGCTTGAATCTTTCATGTTCTTGAAAGATTCATGCTTGAATCAACAAGATATAAGTAAGATCAAAGCTAAAAGGAACTTTGATCTCCATAAAATGATGATGATGATCATGAATTTGAAAAGAAAAAGAAGAAGGAAAAGAAGACTTACAAGTAATGCTAGAAAGGAAAGAAAGAAAGAAAGAACAAGTGTGTGAAAAACCAAAATGATCAAGTGTGAAAATGAGAGACTAAAGGCTAGTATTTATAGGCATAATTTCACTTGGATTGATGTCATGGCATGGCCATTTGGCCGAAATTTTGAGGAGGGGAGGGGGAGACACCATGTTGCTTTATGGATCATGGTTGTCTAAAGTGTGTCCTTTTGCTAGAATCTTATGTAACATTTAGATAAACCTTATCCATTATGCTAGTATGACTCACTAATTATTTATTTATTTATTATTATGGGCCACTAGTAAATAAACCTGGGCTAATTAATTGGGTCACTAGCTAGAGTAGGATGGGCTTGAGCCCAACAAAGTAAAAAGTCCAAAAAGACTAACTATTGGGCTTTAGCAATTAAATAAATAAAATTAAGCATCCAAAAGACCAGTTAATTATTATTATAAAATAATAATTAATATTTCGCTGTCCAAAAGTTCCGGTTCCGACAAAAGTCGAACGTGCGCGCAGTCCGCGATTTATTCGTAACGGCAAGTAACACTAGCGGTTATAAAGCATCCAATGGACAAGTTAAGCATTCCACATACACCAAGGCATGTTTTAAAGTATATATGAATATAAAACACGTGTGCCAAGGTTCCGGAGTAATAAAGTAACACAGTACGCACAAATACGCAGTTTCGCTAAAATACAAGGCATAAAAGCAAGTCGAAAAAGTCGGGTCATTACAAAGACACACCTTATACATACAAGTGAAGTTGTTGGGACCAGAGTGGGTTGCATCATGGAGCCAAATTTTCTTGATAAGAAATAA